>NC_138382.1:64393384-64447511 GCF_054177405.1 Leptonychotes weddellii
ATATACTCCCTGGATGTGTAGGATGCTGCCTGATTTTGGTAAAGCCTGTATCTACTCAATGACTTTACAAGCTATGAACTTGGCATGATTACTTTGTACTCATGATCTTCTATTTCCTAATCTGTGAAATGGGAACATCACCCACTGCCCAGAATCACACCATTGCATTTAGTTGCCTACTTTGCCTTTACTTTAGTCCTTCTTTTCTCAATCCATGTTTCCATTCAGCATGAAGACCAGTCTTTTTAAAATGTAAATTAGATCCTGTCACTCCCTGATTTAGAGTGGCTCCAGTGTCTTCCCAACTCTTTTATGTACAATCTCCGGGTGGTCTACTGGACCTCCATGATCTGGTCCTTGCCTACTTGTCCAGCTGCCTCTCTTAACACTCCTTCCTTCATTCATAACTCCTGTCATTCAGACTTCCTTTGGGATCCTTACAGACCAAGCCTTTTCCTGTGTAGGGCCTTTACACACCTGAAACTGCCCCTGGAATGCTTTATATCCACTCTTTATGTCATCCTTCAGCTCTCACCATAGATGACATTCCCTCACTAAGGTCTTTCATGACTGTTTCAATTTTAATTAGCCCAGTGTACCTCCCCCACCAGTATTCTTGCCTACATCATCCATTTACTTTCCTTCTAGAACTTAATGAACCCATAATTTTATATCTATTTACTTATCTGTTTATATACTATCCATCTGGCTGCAAGCTCTATGAGGTGTAGCTAGCACACCTGATTTACTTCCCCTTGGATAGTCAAAGTCTGGAACTTGTACAGTGCTAGCAACTAGAGGCAGTTCAATGACTACTCACTGAATGAACAGATGAAATAGTGAATGAATATGTGAATCGGTGACTGAATATGAGGGAAGGTACTTTGTGGAGCTCTGTGCAAACTAGGCATATTTACTGTCAGGTGGATGATGGTTTAGTCACTCATCAAAGTATTTATTAGAAACCTAGGATGTGTCAAGATGTACAGGGGACTATATGACCATCCTCTAAAACAGAGCATCTAAAGAAGCAGAAAGAAAGGCTCAGTGGCCATTAAGGTCCATGTGGTTCCTGACTCCATCCCAGAACTTTTATAATCCCATTGTCATCATAGAGCCAGTCATGTGACCCTGAGCAGCTAGGCATGGATTGTGGTTGTTGTAATGGAACTCCACCCTCCAGAGTGAGGAAGTCTTTTTCTCCACTCCTCATCCCCACCTGCAAGTGTATTGCTATAATTATTATTGTTGCTAGTCCCGGAGTAATTCATAGATATTCAAAATATATAGAAAACCAGAAGGAATAAAAAGGGAAGGGTAATCATCCTATATTCATTCCACCACCCAGAAACTGCTGTTGATATTTTGTCATGTTGCAGTTATTTGGACAGCATTGAGAAGCTGCTCTAAATTCAGTTTTGAATATGATTTTTTCACTGAACATTGTATCTTACACATTTTCCATGAGATTTCATAGAATATTTTTGTAACGACTGCTTACCATTTCATTGAACATATTAATCTTAGACTATTTCATCATTCTCCTTTCACTGGATATTAATGTACTTGCAAAATTTCTACCTATGTATGATTTCATATTAACACTGATAAAGCTGAGGATGCAAAATCCACAATTTGAGAGTCTAGACTAGGTTAGTTATGAGTCTTAGCAACATGTCTCAGTGACTGGTATTTATCCATCTATCTATCCAGCCACCCAGCCACCCACCCACCCATCCACTCAGCTACTCATCTGTCCATCCATCCGTCCTTCTGCATATGTTGGCCACCATATATGCAGATAATCAGGAGAATGATCTGTTCAGTTATAGGTTTGGGGATGAGTTCCCTGGCAGCTGTATGGAGGAGGAACAGGGAACACCAGCAGACTGATGCTCACCAGTGTACTCTTTCTTACCATGTGAACCCAGGGGCTACAGAGCTTCCCTATGAGGGGAAAGCTATAAGGCTCCTCCATTGCATCTTTCAGGTAGCTAAAGGATAAAGGTCCTTCTAGGAATGATGAAAAAGGTGTTGGCAGGACCATTGCATTTTGAGAAATAATGGGCTGATCCCTCTCCCCTCCTGGCAGCTGCCTTCTAAACAGATGCCAAATCTGGAGAACAAGCAAGATCCCAGAGGCTGTTGTGGCTAAGGGGAGATTGAATCCAGATACATAAGACACTTGACAGAGGAAGCCACCATAATATTCCACTTCTGGGGCTCTTCCCTTCAAGGGATTGGCTTGCCCCTTGGAAAGCTGCTAAAATGAATTAGATGCCGTGGTAAGGAAGCTGCTTTTGACTGTTAAATCAGAGGTGATTCATCCATTCCCAGAATGTCAGGCCTGGAAGGTTCTATAGGTATCATCTGGTTCAGCCAACTCATTTTCAGATGAAGGAACTGAATCGTGCCTTCTTTTTATTTAATACCTAGGACACAGGATGGTGCCTGGCACATGGGAGGTACCTGACAAACACTGTTAAAATAATAAAATTTGAGGTCAAATGGAGCTAAAGATTTTTTCACAACCACACATCAAATCCTCAGTAGAGCTTTGGATGTCTGATGAAACTAAGATTAGTATGGGTAGTAAGTCCTTGGCCTGTTGATTCTGTACTGCTTGAAATTAAAGAAGTATATCTACCATCAGGACAGAAGCCACATAAGTCCAAACAAGATCTTTGCTGGGCAATGGGGAGGAATTTCACTCATGGTCGTATTCTGAAAACTTTGGCAAGGATAAGGAGGATGGGGGTAGCAAGGAATTGTTATGTCTTCTGCCCTGGTGCCTTAGGCCTAGCTGGATCAGGAGCTCATTCAACTGTTCCTAAGTCGGTGCATTTCCCTTCTTTCCTTGGCCTCCTAGAGAATTGGGATCAGCATGTGACCTTTGCCTGGAAGGGAGAATCCTGGTGCAGTATGCCATCAATGCTTCCTCCCCAATGCCTTGTGGCCCATCAGGACACTGGAGTCCTCGAGAAGCAGAAGGTAAGCCAGTCTGGAAGCTCACTTACAGATTGGGGGTGCAAAGAACAACTCTTTTGATGTAGATGGAGCTTTATGATTTTAACAGTCTTTTCTGCATACTATCTCAGTGGATCTTACGATTGCCTGGCAAGGCCAATTTACTTTGTTTCTGTCTTTTCCCCTAAGCTTTATTGAGACATAATTGACATGTAACATTGTATAGGTTTAAGGTGTACAAAGTGATGATTTGATACATGTATTATTGCAAAGTGATTATACCACAATAAAGTTAGTTAACACATCCATCATCTCATACTTTTTGTTTGTTTGTGAGCTCATGTAAGAACTACCCTCTAGGCAATTTTCAAGTATATGATAGAGTATTGTTAACTATAGTCACCATGGTGTAGATAAGAACTCCAGTGTTTATTCATCATACAACTGGAAGTTTGTGCCCTCAGCCCAAGATCAAGGCCAATATTCATGCATCGATTCAGCACATGTCCTTTGAACTCTTGCACTGTCTTAAGTATGTCATCCCACTTTACATACGAGGAAACAAAGATGCTGAGATATTGAACAAGTGCCCGAGGCCACACATCTGATAAAGACATGGTGTGTATGTGTGTTTATGTGTGCCTCCAGACCCTGACGGCCTGTTGGTGCACAGATCACCTTAGAATCAGCACACATACCTGGGGGAGGGGTCAAGTTTTCAGTAGTCTTTGTCTTCTTTAGTTGTTGCTAGGAAGATCCAGGACATCCACACACATGCCACAAATATCCCTCTTGAAGTTTTCTGCCGTGTACCCTCCTTTTTGGGATCCATCTATCAGCAAGACACTGGAGGGAAGCACCTCATCATTGCCACTGTTGGTGGGCTCTCCCCATGACCGGACCCTCCCCTTCCCGGGGGTCTCCCAGGCCCTCCTAAGGGCCAGCAGTCTCTGTGCTCTCTTATGGCCCCGCTCACTGCCAGACTCACTGGGTTTTCTGCAGAATTTAAGAGAGTGCCTTTAGCACAATGCTTTGTTCCACCAGCACTTGACCCCGACAGCAGCCACTTGGAACTTAGAGAACCTCGTGGAAAGTTGCCTACTCAGTTTCCTTCCACAATATCCCCTTCTTTAGGGCTCAGTTCTAGTGCCCGAAGCCCGGCTGGCAGAGACCCCATGTTCTCCCATGCCCTCAGAGCTTATGCTCCACCCCCCAGTGTCTCTTGCTCCTGTGCAGGCAGCTCTCGTCCATGGTTCCTGGGTGGGGACTCCAGCCATCAGAGAGAACAGAATCTGATTCCTCCCTGAGGTTCAGCAAGAACTCCCTCCGTTTTCTTTTATATTTTTAGAAAGAAGGTTGAGAAGAAAAAGCCAGAGAATAAAGCAAGGGAGAAGGATCAGAGAGGAGAGTGAAGGAGAAAAATGACAGCACTGTACTTTGTTATCTTCTAAAGTAGCTTAAAATAAAAATGAGAGCTGAACTCGGGAACTCTAAACAAATCCATCTGGAATGTAAAGTGAGAGGGATGTCTGGGAGAAGCCCTCAGCTCAGGCCCCCAGGATCACAGGCTGTCAGACTTGGAAGGGGGGCCTGGCTCATCTAGCCCCAGTTCCCACCCAGTGCAGGAATCCCCCTGGTGCCCTCCCTCATCCAGGGTCTCCTAGCACCAGCATGTACATTCCTGGGCCTTCCATTCTAACTCCATTTGTTAGAAAGTTCTTCCTGAAATCTACAATCATGACTTTTCTATCCCAACAGAACCCACGTTGGGTTCTCATGGAAGAAAGGTCATGTCTCTGCCAGCTGACAAATTGTGTCCATGCAGAGTGAACCAGTCTCATCTATGGCCACCATAGGAGCTACATGCCAGGCACCATGCTTGGTACATGGCCAAGAGAGAGCTGACCATCTAACAGGGGAGTCGGATGAGTAAAAGGGTGGTTCCCATCAACCATCAAGTGCAGCAAGGCCCATGATAACTGAAGCACAGAGTGCCAGGGGAATTAGGAAGAAGCTGACCTCATCCAGAACTGATACCACCCGGGAAATGTCACCACCCCAGCGAGCAAGGCACATTTGAGAACATGAAAAAAGTTTGGTATGTTTAGAGCAGTGGGTTTTTTTTTTTTTTCAGTGTGATCTGGAGGCTTATGGGGTTCCTGGAGACTTTTAAGGGTATCCTCAAAATCCAAAATTATTTTCATAATAATGCTATGATATTGCTTACCATTTTCACTCCCATTCTCTCCTGAGAGAGCAGTGGAGCGTTCCAGTGGCTACGTGGAATGTGATGTTATTACTGCTCTGATAGCTAACAGAGCACATGCTTATGTGTTCTTGTGTTTAAAGTTCCTCAGAGTTCATTTATAACATGGTAACTACCAGTAGATATAACCCACATAAATGAAAGCTGTTCAATAATGCTACGAGAGCTTAAGTGGGTTTGGAGCATGAAACGTGAGGTGTGGAGCAGGGGGAGTTTGGACTGGGTGTTCTATAATGACTGGATGAGGATGGGTTTATACTGAGGGCAGCAAGGAGCTACCACATGCTTTGGCGGAGGTCTGGGGCATGGTACGATGTGTGTGTTATAAAGACTGTGGTGAAGAGTCTGGGGATGGGTGTGCTGGAGGAAAGGGAGCAGCTGGGTGGCTGTTGCAGGAATCCAGGAGAGGGATGGTGGTGGCCTGGGTGTGGTCCACGGCTGTGAGAAATGGAGAGAAGTCAATGGAATTGAGAGATATTTGGGAGGTGGAATCAGCAAGACTGTCCCCCAAGACTTCTCTGGCTAAAACCATCTTGGTTTGTTCTACGTGCTACATGAATGAAATAATTTTCAGACATCTCCCCACACCTCCATCCAACCCAACTGTCAATTGGATAAGTCAATTCATGGTTTGCTTCTGACCCTCTTAAAGCATGATATGCAGAGTAGAGTTCATCTGGAAGTGCTGAGCCCCCTGGTTCCCTGAGCTGACTCAGGCATGCAAGGAAACCCAGCAGCCTTGGGTTTTCCTTCAGGATATGTAAATTTAGTGCATGCAGTCCAGGAAAAGACACTGTTCTTTTTTTAGAGCATCCTATTACAGGCTCTGTGATCCTTTTGGCTCAGACCCTTTTAATATCCTTGAAGAAATAAACTTTTCCATGAGCCAAACTCTGCAATTTATTTCTCAACTCATTTTCATCCTATTTATCTTTGCGTGTTTAAGTTTTTGGACTTCCCAAACTAACATAAAACTCCCAAATCCATGAGCGATGCCAGACCTATATTTGGGGTTAGGGAAAGAGTATGGGGTGGGGGGGGGTGAAGAGGACTGGACCTTGGTCCGAGCCCTGCCATCAATGTGCTCTGTGCCCTTGAATGAGTCACTTAGCTTCTCTGAAGAGAGCATCTCATGCACAGAATAAATGTCCTCTCTAGCTCTAATATTCCATGGAATTGTAACTTCTTTAACTCCTTATTAGTAAGATAGAAGATTTTTTCATTTAACAAATATTTATTGCATATCCACTATCTTCCATTAACTCTATTCCGTGAACTTCAGGTAAATACAGTCACAGAAATTCTTGCCTTTGGCCACAGAAAGTGGTTGGATGCAAAAGAAACCCTGTTTTCGTATCTCTTGAGCAAAAACTGTATTTCATAGATGAATATTTCCTGAGGTGCTCAATACCATGGACACTTGCTACCTAGGACTTTGATAACTAGACCCCGTCAACTCAGATCTCAATTAAGATCACGTATACAAACATAATGCATTGCAATGTTGGGTTTTCCATGAGAGAGGAACACCTGGCACTAGCTGTTTTCATTTTTTATATTTCTGTGAGTCCTTTCCCCATTTTTCTGCCTAGAATATTTCAGGTGTACTGAAGTATTCATCTGGAAAAAACTCGGCACCAAGTTTTTATAACTATATTTGTGTCAACAGCTGCAGTGTATATACACAAAGATATATAATAGATGTCTGTATGGATCTTCATAAATGTAAATTTAAATCAGCATAAGTATGTATAAGTATATTTCACACACTTATATGGCCTCATTTCTAGTGGACAGCTTATATAAACATGTGACTTTTCATTTAGTCACCATATATACAAAAGGGTATGTATTAACGATGAAGTAACGGTACCTTTGCACTTTTCTTTCTTCCCCCTTTCTTCTTTTTTCCTCCCTCCCTCCTTGCTTCCCCTCCCCTCCCTTCCCCTTTTCCTCTGCCCTTCTCCCTGCCTCACAGCCATGCCTGGTCAACTTTCCAGCCTTGTTCTTTTTTCCCCCTTAGGCACTGTGGTTAGTTGTCAACTCCTCTGATGTTCCCTTGTCCAAGCCACAGGTACGATTATCTACATTAGTACAGCCATTTCTCCCCTGGTGTCACTAGACTAGAAGCTCCATGGGGTCAGAGACCGTATGTGTAGAAACTTGTTTCCCTAGGTACTAGCCTAACACTGGACACAGACCAGGCAGTCAATAATTATTCTTTGGATGGATGGATGAATGGACTGACAGGTGGACAGATAGACACATGGATGAATACATAGATGATGGGTAGTGTCTATGACTCTGAACAGTGGCTTTTCTAAAACACAATTCTCACTTGTTTGCTTACAGTTTTTCACTATCCCCCCATCCCTCTCGGTATAAGATGCCGATTCCTTAAAATGACCTATAAGCCCTTTGTGATCTGGGTTCTGTTTAGCTTACTGGCCTCATCTCTTGCCGCTCTCCCGTTGTGCTCAAAACCATAGTCGTCTTCCTTCCCGTTCTCTCTCAGCTGTTCTCTTTGCTTGGACTACCTCTTCCTCCCAAGCTTTTCCCTATTAATTCTTCCCTATGTTTCATAACAAAGCTAAATATTTGTGAGCATTTACTAATATCCCATCCCATTCGAGTTTTACAGCACCCCTGTGAGGTAAGTATCATCAGAGTAGGTGATGGGATGAGAAGCTCTATAGCTGATGCTCTAACCCAGCTTCCATTGCTTCAAAGCTTGGCATGCTCCCTGGACCAACAGTATCACATATATTCCATTCCCCATCAGGGAGTGACTTGACCACCGGAGTCTCAGTTCCCTCTTCTGTGAAATGATTTTTGTAAGACCTGTGCCATAGACTTACTGCCAGGACGAAGAGAGCTGAGGCACATAATGTGCTGGGCACAGTGCCGCGCGCCTAGGGGATGGTCAGTTCGTGGAACCAGGTATGGGTAAAGGGACTGCTGCATTGGTGATGGTTGGACTCAGCACACCCCCGAGGCTCTTTTTTTACATGGAAAAGTTTATCTCTGATAACCAGACAAGCACAAGCTTTGCTAAGATCTCCATTCCTGTTTACTTCCTTGAGTGTCATGTCCAGGCTCACCTTCCTGTCTTTCGGAAAGCATTTAGTCCCTCTGTTAATCAACAAGAAACTCGGGAGAAGGCAGGAGCCAAACCCATTTGTCATCTTTGCTCTCCTGTGGCTCCCACCACTGATAGTCATTTTCTCCAAGGAAGGGAGAGAGATGGCACCATCTCTTGACAGGTCCAGGAGAAAGTGTGTGAAGGGGTGGAGTGCTCACTGGGCACTCCCCGTCAGCAGGAGTCAACGCTCCATGAAGCTCTCGCTTTTTTTTTTTTTTAAGATTTTATTTATTTGACACAGAGAGAGACACAACGAGAGAGGGAACACAAGCAGGGGGAGTGGGAGAGGGAGAAGTAGGCTCCCCGCTGAGCAGGGAGCCCGATGCGGGGCTCGATCCCAGGACCCTGAGATCATGACCTGAGCTGAAGGCAGACGCTTAATGACTGAGCCACCCAGGCGCCCCAAGCTCTCGCTTTTTTAACCCAATATTAACAAGATAGGAGATTCTTCATTTCACAAACATTTATTGAATGTCCACTTTGGTCACTGTCTGTGGACCAGGCGCTATATTAAATAAAGGCTACCTGAAATTGAGTGAAACAGAGGGATAAGAGGCAAAAACATAACTGTCTTATGAGATCTTGGTGACAATCAGATGAATAAATTAATGGCTAGGGAATGTGCCTCACACAAACTAAAATGCTACCCTCAGTAAAGCTCTGTGAATAAGTGATATGTATGTGCCAATACCCCACAAAGTTAAGAAAATCAGGAACTCCACTGAGTTGAAGAGTCGACAGGAAGAAAAGCTTCAGCCTCATTAAGGAGGCTTTGACTTAAACCACTGGTCACTTCTAACTAGCCTTTGCTGCAGATAATGGATGGACCTTGCCAAGGAGTGCTGGAGAGAATCCTGTAGTCCTATCCATCTCTTCCTGCTCTTATGTGTTATATCTAAAAAGTCTTTGGAATTTTCCTCACACTCTTCCACTCCCTTTATTTCCTTGTTCTCTTCTCTTCATTTCCACTTGGTGTTTTCTCTCTTCTCCCTTGGCTGGGCAGAGACACAGAGATTGGAGGCATTTTTATAGCCTTCACTGTAGTAGCTTTCCCACCCAAAATGGTTTTCTGGTTTTCATATTGTGATTCCTATGATACTGTAACAGTACCACAAAGCCATTTCAGACAGAGATTGCCTTTTCTCTTTTGCTTTAGAAATATCCAGCATCCCACCTCCCACCAACCAGCGATGTAAAAGAAGAAAAAAAAATGTAGCTAATAGGACAATTTGAGATCTTCCATCCTACCATCACCAGCTGATCTGTATCTCTTGCTAGACTCCTTAAACAAATTAGAGCCAATCACTACACTGAGTCCTGATTACTTTTCTCAGCAGTGCAAAGGAGAGCTCTCTGAGGGTCTAGGACTAATGATCTCAGCAGAGAAAAATTCAGAAGTCGCTGCAGGCTGAGATCAGTGGGGATGAGGCATTGTCTCCCCAGGGAAAAAGTAGAAGAATCCCTCCTTCCTTCTCCCCCCAACCCCCGCCGCCCCACCTTACCCAACCCTCCCCTTCCTGAGTCAGACCGGACAGAGCTCTGAGGAGCTCAGTGGTATGGAATGACCTCATGTGGCTTAAGAGGAGGAGAGATAAGATGGCTCCAGGGCGGCCTTCCAGCTCTGTCATTCATGGTTCTAGACAGTTTCCTCCCAGAATCCTCAGTCCAAGGGGAGAAATGATCTGTGCTCACCTCTTCTTCGCTGAAGGTTTCTGGTTCTTCTGTCATTTCATGCAGGTTGTACTGAAAGCAATACTGCAGGGATCCTAGTTTATTTTAGTGGCCTCTGCATGCAGTAGGGAGAATAAAGAGTATGAACTTCAAGATGAGACAACAGTGGGTTCTAATGCTGACCTTCACATCAAGCTGTGAGACTTTGATCAGTTCACTCCACATTTCTGAGCCTTAGTTGCCTCACCTCTGAGATGAGTCTTTGCAAGAAGTAAGCAAGTTCAGGGGACATATGGGTGTTTGGCAAATGTGTGTCCCTCCCTTCTTTCCATCTAAGGCAGCAAAGCCTACAAGTAGGATATGAAGAAGGAAAGTTGGGGCATTCACTAAAGAGTAAGATACTTATTGAATGTAGTTTTGACCAAATGTTTGGTGATTCATTCAAGATCTGTATTGCAGGGGTGGAGACGAGCTGGGTGCTATGCATACAGCTGATTCACTAGAACACTGAGAATCTTCCTTCTCCTTTCCCCTCTCTCTGAGCTCAAGTCAGGCCAGTCTCTCCTAGTGTCTACAGGGCTTTCAGGAACTCATACCCTCATCTCTTCTCCATAGGTCATCCAGATGTTGAACAGCCCTGTAAGTCCAGTGTCCGCACCTGGAGCCCAAATTCAGCTGTCAACCCACACACAGTCCCTCCAGCCTGCCCTGAGCCACAAGGCTGCTACCTTGAACTGGAATTCCGCTACCCCTTGGTCCCTGAGTCTTTAACCATCTGGGTGACCTTTGTCTCCACTGATTGGGACTCTAGTGGGGCTGTCAATGACATCAAACTGTTAACTGTCAGTGGGAAGAACATCTCTCTGGGCCCTCAGAACGTCTTCTGCGATGTCCCACTGACCATCAAACTCCGGGATGTGGGTGAGGAGGTATACGGCATCCAGATCTACACATTGGATGAGCACCTAGAGATTGATGCGGCCATGTTGACCTCCATTGCAGACAGCCCACTCTGTCTAGAGTGTAAGCCCCTGCAGTACAAGGTGGTCCGGGACCCTCCTCTCCACGTGGATGTGGCCTCCCTCCTACACCTCAGTAGAAGATTCACGGACACGTAAGTGCACTCTCTGGATAGGGAGATGGTCAGATGGGTGGGCTGCAGACGAATGTAAGGAGGCTCAGAGAGGCCTGCCCTAGAAGAAGGTTCATTACTTCTAGGAATTCATAACCTGGCATTGACGGTAGAATTGTCCTAACATGGCAGGGTTGATATGGTGGGAATGGCAATGCACAAGGAACCAGAAAGCCTGGATTTTTGGTGAGAGCTCTAATGTAATGCTAAGACTCCCAGACCTCTCTTAGTTTCCCCAACGATAAAATGAAAGAGGCTGAGTAAGATTAGCAACGAGAAAGTCATGTGTTACTCATGAAATTGGAAGAACTGACGTTTGCTAGTGATTTCCTATATATATATTTATTTAAAGATTTTATTTATTTATTTGACAGAGAACGACAGTGAGAGAGGGAACACAAGCAGGGGGAGTGGGAGAGGGAGAAGAAAGCTTCCCGTGGAGCAGGGAGCCAGATGTGGGGCTCCATCCCAGGACCCTGGGATCATGACCTGAGCCGAAGGCAGACACTTAACGACTGACTGAGCCACCCAGGCACCCCTTGTTTTTATATTTAATTGAAGAAGATTCATGCATTGTGATTGCTTTTTCAGTGAGTGAAAAGGGCATGAAGTTATAGCAGGATGTCTAGAAATTGAGCGTGTTTCCGCATATTTGCATGAGAATGTTCCTGGAAGGTGAACATAACTAGTCACAGTCCTTGTTTGGTTCCCTTTTCTGAAGTGGAAGAGAGGTTCAAACTCATTTGATCCTTAAGAGCCCTTGTAGCTCTAGGTCTCCAGGAGCCTTCTGGGATTCTCACAGCTTTTATGTGAGATAGTGCTTGCCCTTAATATTCATTTCTCAAGCTATCTCTTCCTCAAACATCCTCAGGATTTATGTTTTAGGAAAGAGGCCACCTTACAGTGACCTCATTAGTGCTTTGCCTATATGCCAGACAGTGGGCTGAGATCTTTGCATCTTTTACTCATTTCATCCTCTCCATAACCACAGCCCAATTATCCTTCTTGTTTTACAAAGAAGGGAACGACAGCTTAGAGATGTGAAGTCACTTGTCCAAGATCACATAGTTAGAGAGAGTGGTAAGATCAAGGTTCTGTCCTAACTCCTAAGCCAGTACCTTCAACCAGTGTTCAATTAAAGATGTGGTTTCAACTTCTGCTTAATCTAACCGACCTAACTTGGGTACCAAGAGTCTACGAAATTAATCACCAAACGTTTGTTGAACATCTACTATGTGCAAGGGATATGGGTCGGGAACACTTTGAGTACTGGAGAGAACAATAGCTCAGAAGTCAGATACCTTGTGTTCAGCTCCAGCCAGTCCACTTACTAATTTTAGATAAATCCGACAATCTCTTTGAGCCTTACTTCCCTCTTCTGTGTGATGAAAATGCTCAAGTCAATGGTTTCTATGCCCCTCTTGTGGCACTTTCTTTGGTTCTAAGATGATATAAGATCCAGTCTCTGCTCTGTCTACGTGAAAACATTTGCTGAGCCAATCATTAATAGAAACCAAATTTTGGAGGAAACTTTTAATCTTTTTAAGAGTTAGAACCACTTTCAAACACTTTACCAGCACTCCCTTTTACATGCCAGCAATTAACGTGCACATCACAAGCGGACCCTTGCCCATTCATTGACTCAGAGATGAAGAACATCTGTTCAAGAACTCAGAGGGAACACTTGGTTTGTGTTTGAGAATGTACTTAAAATTTAAAGGATCGTCTTGCCTTGAAAATATTCCATAACTCTGTCTCTTTCATCTTCTTGCTTGTCTAGAGTGGTAAATTCTATAAATATGCATCCACTTAAAATTTCTTTATAAAACAATGGAGAGAAGAAGTCATAGATGCCTTAAACTCTCAGTTTAAACACAGCTTTCATTTTTTGCCTGGAGTTGTGCGCCTGTAAGAGCTGACATGGGTTGGGTTGGTAAATGTGGATGGGTAGAAATTCAACTGAAGAAGTGGGAGCCCCCTGAGTTCCATTCCCAGATAGTCATGAAATTGCTCTAGGATCTTAGGCTAGTCGCTTACCCTTTCTGGCCTTCTGAGGCCTTTATCTATAAAGAGGAGGTTGTACTAGACTGGGGGTTCTCAAAGTTAGATGCATGTCATGGAAATTTGGGGCATTTTAAAATCTCTTGTGTTTCCCCAGCATCCCCTCTCCAACCCCATCCCCCACTGCCCCAGGTACTCGATTAACTGGTAAGGGGGATAAAGCTGGGCCATCAGAACTTTTAAAATCTCACTGGATGATTATAATGTGGACCCATGTTTAAGAGCCACTGCCAGTTCTCAGAGTAGGGCCCCAGACCAGCAGCAGCAAGACCTGAGAACTTAGGGCAAGTCCTTAGATCCCAGCCCAGACAACTGAATCAGAAACTCAAATATGGGGTCTTCCCAAATGACTCGAATGCTGGCTACAGTTTAATAGCCGCTGCTGTAAGTGATCTTTAAGGTTCAGGGACTTCCAAGGTCTCTTTCCCAATACTCATTCAATTTACAAATCTGTTTTGAGAACATTCTGTGTGCCAGAGTGTTCACTGGGAGCTAGGTATTTCAGGGATGACCCGGCTCCTTTCCTGTAGACACTCACACTTCAGTGCTGAAGCCCTTAACCACATGGTTAAAAACACCCAGTCCTGTCCCACTTTGCTTCCAGAACCACCACTATTCAGACACACACTCTTACGCTCCATTTGTTCTTTCATTCACTCAACAAATCTTTCTTAGGCCCTGCTCTGATGTTTCAGACACACGGGCTAGACTGAGGCTTTCACTGACTTCCTCTATGTCTTTCTCGAGTCCCAAGGAATTTACTGGAGACCTAGGCTGAACTACATTTCCTGACCTGAATGTTCTCTGAGACTCTAAAAAACGTAAAACATCATTCCAAGTCAACCTACCATTTCAACCCCTTTATCTCTTGGTAATTCGAGTTCTGAACTCCAACACAAATACCTCTTTGTGTGTGTGTGTGTGTGTGTGTGTGTGTGTGTGTGTGTGTGTGGTGGTGTGTGTGGTGTATTTTGCTGCTTTCACATTTTTTCCATATCAAATAAATTGGCTCTTATACAAGTTCTATATAAAGACTGTTTTGGAGAAAAAGAGGAGAGAGAAAAAAAATGCTTTCTTTTTCTTCCCTGACCCAACCCATTACATGATTCCCTTTGACCTTTGTCTTCATTTTTTTCTCTCAACAAAAATATTTATTCTTTCCTTTATCTATACTGGAGATAGTTTCCCAAGGTATGACATTGATGAAGGGAGAGGCTTCTGTGCTTACCCAATGGACACTTCTAGGAGACTGATTACTTTTGGCCAGGAAGAGGAAAAAATATGGAACTTCTCCATTCCATGGAAACCCGTCCATTGAATGACAAGTGACACTGGTGGAGGAAAAGGGGACCAGCAGTGACTTTGCCACTAATTTACCATATGTTGTTCAGACACATTGCATCGTGGCCTTGCTCTTCAGTTTCCCTCTTTGTAAAATGAGGGGGGCGACACATTAAACTCTTCTCTGTGGGTAGACATCGTCCTTAGGTGACAGGTGATTCATTCCACTTTTTTTTTGTAGTAAAAGGGACCTTTAAAAAGCCAGTAAAAGGGAGTTAGCAGAGACTGTTTTTAAGAATCAGTACCCAGAGGGGACCTCACTGATTCACTGGGATGCCCTAGTACAATGTGTAGTGTGTGGACAATAATAATAAAAATAACAATAATGCCAACCATTTGCTGAGTATTCTCTCTGCTTTAAGTGCCTTGCCAAATATTTATGAGGTAAAGCTCAGAGGAAAAGCTGAAGCTGAGGAGAGCGATTTATTCAACCTAATACAGCTGGTAATGGCAGAGCCAGGATTAAAACCCACATCTAATTCCAAATAACACCTTCTCAACCAAAGCACCATATTGCCTTCTGCTGTAATAAGGCAAAGGCAGAATTCTAGAGCTCAGACATTCATCCAAGCTGGCTAAAGTTTGAGATACAGCAAGTGGAAGATAGGATATGATTCACGAGCCACCAGCCCTCAGTCAGTTACTGTGACCCACTCTGGGAGTCCAGCAACACAGTTACATGGCCAGTTCCTTATGTATCTGGCTGGGAAGAAAGAACAGGGAAGCTTCTGTTTCTCAACTTGACTGCCAGGTGCTTTTGTACTGGCCACTGTGCTCCTTGGGTCTGCATAGAATCTTTAGATTTCTCAAAGAAGTAAAGACTCTGGACAAAACTAAGCCTTTTTTTTTTTTTCTTAGAGAAATTGAGGTATAAAGCAAACCAGAAACAATGAATAGCAGCTCACTCTTTTCATCTATGCATGTATCCATCATCAATTCATTCAGCAAATATTTAGCAGTGTCCATCAGGTAGCATGTACTGTTAGGAAATGATGATACCGTGGTGCCAGGACAGGCATGGAGTCTGAGCTCATGGTGCCCACACTGTGAGGAAAGAGGGAAGCAGTGTTACCGCAGTATAGTAATGTGCTGAAGGCAAAGACATAGACAAAAAGTGGCTTCTAACCCAAACTTGGAAGAGCCGAGGTACAATTAAGGAATATAAACTTCCTGAGGAGTGGATTTTTTTTTCCTGTATGTCTGCTAGTGCTTTCCAAGTGCCAAGAACAATTCCAGGTACAAAGTAGACAGTGAATATTTTTGAATGGCTGTTGAATGAAGAATGGGAAGGAGTTTAGTGGTTGAAGAGAAATGGAGGAGCTATAATTTACTGAGCACCTACTATATGTCAAGAACTTACTAAGGGTGTTACTTAAGTAGTCTCATTTGATTTGATCTGCACAGCAGCTCCACAAAGTAGGTAGTCTTCTTCCCAGGTTATAAATGAGGACCTGGCACTCAGGCTTTAAACAGCTGTCAACCTGCCTAGGGGCGTTGTATGTAAATCCATCAACTCCAAAGCTAGTGCTCTTAGTCATTCGTTCTCTGGTTGAACAGGTATGTTTGTGCCTCTCTCTTAGTATTTCTGATTTAGAACTAGAAATATTCTTAGAAGTCACTTCTCCCAATTGGCTTATATGTGTATCTCAATTAATTATTCTATTGATTTTTCTCTCACGTTCAGACCTGTTAACCTGCCAACACAATCTCTGTCTATTTTGCCTCAGCTTCTTGGCATTCTTAATACAGTTCTTAGGGGAAATGATTAAGCATAAGGAAAGGATACATTTATATGATCTGAGTGGAATTTCTTGTGAATATGAGTCCAGATTTTATAAATCAGATCCCAGATCGGACTCTGGACTCTACATGCTGAGAAACCCCACCAATCAGCTCAAAAACTTTAGTTCATTTATCAATCCATTCACTTAGCAAATATTTCTTGATTCCCATCATGAGCCCAGCTACTTTCTAAGCATTAGGGATGCAGTAGTGAACAGAGCAGGAAAGGCCCTTGCTCTCATTGATTCCTATAATGTAGCTGGGAGACACAAACCAGAAACGATTGCATAATATCCCAGTTGGGTAGGATATAGTGACTTTAGAGAAGTGGTAAGGGAGGGCCTCTGATGAGGTGATATTTGAACAGAGACCAGAAGTGTCTCTTAGTGATTCATAATAAAGACTAACTGAATTGCCATCACTAAGTTCCTAGTCTGTTTGGAACATGGGTGTCTTATAACAGGATCCTTGGTCCTTGATCACTGTTTGGCTTGTCTTATATTTAACTGTGCTTGTGTTTTTGTTCCTTTTTTTTTTTTTTTTTTTCTTTTCTCTCACTTGGTTCAGATTCTTAAATACAATATTTAGCATGCTCATATGTGACAGGATCAGGGTTCCATGAATGCTTGTTGAATGAATGAGTGAAGAATGAGTCAACAGTAACACAAAGTGGAACCTCTTGGAATATGGGTCTTATGCTTCCAGATCTTAGCATAACATTGACATGCGATGCCGTATTAAGCCTCAGAGGATTGGAAAAGTTTAGACCAAATCAGGGTCAACTGAAGGCACATGTGGCTCTCTCATGCTGTTTCTATGGCTCTCAAGCTGAGTCACCACTTCGTTGTTTTTCTTAGTCCCACTTCTTTTCCTGGCTTTCTCTATGTCACCCAGGCATCCATTCTTTGTTCTTGTATGTGTCCATTTATTAATTCATTCATCAACCAAAGAGTGCAAATCAAATATAATTGTGTTCAGTAATACTTGTTTGGTTTAACAAGTATTTACTAAGTGTCTGTTCTGTGCCATAGACTATGTTGGAACTAGGAATAGAGCCCAGATTCCTAGCCTCATGAGCACACAGTTTAAAGGGATTGAACAGGCAAGGAATCAGGTAACTATTCTGCAACATGAAAAGCAGTCGAGGGCAAGGAGCACAGGGGGTGTGAGAAAACATAGGAACAGTATCTACCCCAGCTTGAGGTGGTTAATGAATGTTTCTCAGAAGAAGCAATGTCTAAGCTGAGACCTTAAAGATGATTAAGAATTGATCATTGAAGAGGTTTGCCCTAGTACAGATGGTTGAAACCAGGTAGATTCTCAGCAAACATTGATAAAGAAATGAATGAATGAATGAACCAACATACCATACTTTATGGCAGAAGTTTGGTCACAGACCAAACATGGAGTTTTGAGGGAGGAACATAGTAATCTGGGCTATCGATCCACTTTGGTTCTTAAATCTGTTTCACTCCTTTTAAATGCCCTACAGTACTCCATAGTGGGAATATGCTACAGGTTATTTAGCTGTACCCCTAATGCCGGGCTTTTACATTATTTCATACACTTTTCTATTACAAACCAATGCTGTTGTCAGTACCCTTATAGGAACCTCCTTGTAGGCACATGTGAGCATTTCTCTAGAGTTGATACTGAGAAATGGTATTACTGGGTCGTCATCTGTGGGCCTTTTTCATTTTGGTGGGTACAACCTGTGGTATTCTGAGAGGGTGAACTATGTCATATCTTGCCAGCAGTGTGTGGCAGGACCTGCTGTTCCTCACTGTCACTACTACCTGGCAAAACAAAAGTGCTTTGTCTTTGTCCATTTCATGATTGAAAACATGGATTCTCATTTATGGTCTTGCGACTGAACATCTTGAGTGAGCATCTTTTCAAATTTACTGGATATCTGTACTTTCTCTTCTGTGACTTGTCTATGAATGTCTTTAATTTATGTCTAGCTTTTCATGTCTCCGTTTTCCCATCTGTTACACTGGGATTTTAATGTCAGTGCTCCTGCTTATCCATCAATGTTATTGGAATATAGGGTAGAATAGGTAGTCAAGAGAGAACTAGCATTTGTGAAGAAGTTACTCTCAGTGTCATCATTTATACATTGATATATTTTTCAAATGCTGATTTAGTATGCTCCCTGGCTGGGAACCATGTCACATTCTGAAAATACAATAAGGAAAACCAAACCAATTTCTGTCCTCCATGGATCCTGAATTTAGTCACTGTGTTAACCACCATCACATATGCAGATAAGCACCTACTACTAGTAGCACTAGCACTAATATCACTACTACTAACTACCATGTAGTGAACACTTCCAATATGCTCAGTATTTTTATAAGCCTACTAATGAGGTATAGATATCAATATGCCTTATTTTTAGATGGGGAAGCTGAGATTCAAAGAGGTAAAGCCATTTATTTAAGTAAGATCTCACCATTAATAGATGTTAGAGTCACGTTTTACATCTCCTTGCCTGACCCCCAAAGGCTGTTCCCAGCAAATTACTGAGCATAATCATTGCTGCGACAGGCAGAGCATAAGGTGGCATCTTGATGGATGGAGAAAGTAGATATTTCAATTAGCTTTTCTTGTTTCTAAGGAGCAATAGAATAAGAACACAAAAGAGAAGAAATATTTTCCTTTGTTTTTTGAATATTTAAGTAGATGAGGAGGAGGAGACTTGATGAAGTGTGGAGATAATCAGACCAGCGTGGTTTCCATTAATGTTTTGCTGAAATGCATGCTTCAGGTCAGACCTCTTCCTGAGTCGGTCCTTTTTCCATGCCAACCCAACATGGCCTCTCCTGCATTCTGATGTCCTGCCCCCAGGACTGATGAGCAGCATCAGGAGTAAGTGCTTTCTCTCCAAGCCCAGAATAAATACCTCTGTTCCTAGCCCAGGCTAGCAGGTTATATAGTCAGCATAATTTTACTCTATTTCTAGAAGCTGGGCATCATCTACCTATGACTCCCTCTTGTCAGTCTAAGGCCAAGTACCTCTTAGAATGAAATATGGGTTCTGGGAATATTAGAGTAAGCAAAGGATTTAGCAAAATCAACAGATCTCCACGGTCTGCAGCAGTATCCATAGAAGTGCTTGCTGTCTCCATACCTTCATGATTTTGAAAGCGTGAAGAGTTCCTCTTTGGTGCTAACACCACTGAAATGACTTAACTAAATTTCTGTGGGTCAGTCTGATATACCACTGGACTTTAAACTGAGTTGTTACAGTGTCTCTTTAACAGATGTTAAAGAAGACCCACAGAGGTTAAGTGATAGACCCAAGGCTCCATTGATAAATTTATTCATTCACTCATTCAATAACAAGTGCCCTATTACATGTCAGTCTCCATGCTGGCACTGGGATTCTGAATCTTACAGTTGGATAGGAGGGCTGGGCTGAATAAATAGCTCAGATAAAAATAGAATTACAAGCTGAAGATTATTATTATGAGATTATAATGGAGTATAATCCCTCCTTGAATTAAGGGGGGATATATATAGAAGTCAAGACTGGAGAGGAAAACAGAGGCCAGATTATGCAGGGAGTGTGGCCAACTTTATGGAGTTTGGGTTTATTTGTTGGGAAATAGAGGAACAAACCAATCAGACCTGTGTTTTTTATAAAATTGCTCTGGGTACTGTGTGAAGAAAGGACTGAGGGAGAAAGAGAAAGTCCATCCAGAAGTTATTGCTCAAGTCTAAACTGGAGATTATGATTATTTGCATAGTGAAGTGGATGGATTGGAGGTATGTTTTAAAGGTAGAATCAATAGTATTTAGTGATGTATTGCTTGAAAGGGTTTTAAGAAGGAGCTGTCCAATGACAGTTTCAGGTTTGAATATTTGGAATGAGGGAAATGTTATTTCTGGAAATCAAAGAATAGATTTTAATTTAGTATGTTATTAGAGGGTGGGGTAGGTCAAGAGTCCCTTTGTAAAACAACGAGTTAGTGAAATTGGGTTGCAGTGAGTGTCTTGATAGCACCTACTTTTTGTTCTTTCGCTATTCACCCTGAGGGTAGGTAGGACGGACTGGACTTGGTTGTGCTGCTCTAATTCCTGATTTTTAAGGAAACAAATGAATAAGAAAGAGAAGGAAAATAACAGCTATCAGAGTAATTACAGATGTGGAAAGAATGGAGGAATTTATCTCACACTGTCCAGTGAGATTGGCAAGAAGAGTGGACAAAATCCATTCAGTCTGTGCTCAGAGATGATGAGAATCCTTTGGGCAGGTCTTAGTGGGTTTATGTTGTGTCTGTTCTAACAGGAACCTCAGACATTACTTTAGAGAGGCTGAATTCGAAATTAAGAGACCTGATTCATAGGCCAGTACACAGCTACCTAGCTGTGTGACCCTGACTGGGTCCTTCCAGTGGTTTGAGCCTCAGCTTCTTCCCTTCGAAAAAAATGGGTGACGTTTCCTGTCGGTGCAGTCTTGCAAGGGGTGTCCTGAAAAAAAAAAAAAACAGTGAGATAATGGGCTTGCAAGAACACGACGCAATCCGGGGAACCATAAAGCTTCAAATGTTCTGATTCTTTCTATTGTTTGGTTTTCATTAGGCTTGTTCTTGGCCAGGGCCAGTCTGGAGAGTATGTGTGAGAGGCAAAAACACAGACATGTACAGACACACACATGAAGCAGTTTCCCGTGAAAGTCTAACCAGAGTTGCGAAGGTTCGGTGTCGGATTAGAAGAAAGGAAAGACAAATTGCACTGTAATCTCTGTAACTGAGCTAAAGAAAAAGAAGAAAAAAAAATCCCCCCGAAACCCTGGCCATGGAATCAGACCTGGGTTCCAGCACTGATCTCCTAAAATTTTGCTGGGACCCTGGCCCGAGACTCCCCATCTGTGGACCCAAGCCTCCTTTCTGTAAAATGAAGGCATAGGTAGATGACTCTGCAGCACATTTTCAGCTCTGACATTCTGTTCGGACCCTCCTTGAGCTCTCGTCTGCACTGAATGCCTCTAATTCTGTGAGGGTGGAGGGAGCAGATCACATGTCACATGAGCAAACAGGTCTGCACTGTGAGCTCAGAGACTGGCCATCTCTATGAAAAGCCTTCTAAGATTCACACTGGGGCTCTCAGAACTCCTCAAGGACATCCTGTCTCTCTCTTAGAGCCTGCCAAGCTCGCCCTTTGGGAAAATTTCAGAATGTCTCTCTGTGTTTTTCCTGTTGG
The DNA here is from genome assembly GCF_054177405.1 of Leptonychotes weddellii. Taxonomy (NCBI): domain Eukaryota; kingdom Metazoa; phylum Chordata; class Mammalia; order Carnivora; family Phocidae; genus Leptonychotes; species Leptonychotes weddellii. The sequence goes on from NC_138382.1 coordinate 64,414,955, forward strand.
GTGGCATTTTGACTTGACAGTGAGACCCCAGAGGTGGGGACTAGGTCGTACTTGCCACATTATCCCAGCTTTTGGTGTGAGGCCAGGCATCAAGTAGATGGTCAGTAAATGTAGGTAAATTAAATGCATGCATGTATGCATGAATAAACCCTGTGACAGATCAATAAAGTCAGAAATTTATGATAATACAGATGATACATGGTATAATGGAAGCCTCTCTTTTAACTTCTAAGGTGGATTAGTTACCAGAGAATCAGAAGGGCAAAAGAGAATCTTAGAGCATGGTCCTTTCTTCTCTTGGGGCCTCAGATTCCTTACCCTTAAAGTGAAGGTATTGGGCCAGATGATGTAAGTTAGCCTTTCGTTCATCCAGCAAGTGTTTATTTGGCTCTGTCTTTATAACAGACCATGGGCTAAGCAGTGGAGATAAATAAACCAGTCAATAAGAGAGTCCTAGCCCTCTACAAACTTCATCAAATTAATATAAGAAGTGAACAAATAAACAAGTGGTCACAAAATAGTGAGAAAGGTCATTGTGGTGAAAGAAGCAGATGGGTAGGAGCTCCCCATTCAGCTTACAGGCTCATTGAGCACCTCTGGAAGAAGGGTAGCCCCTAAGGCAAGGCCGGGGTGTTTAGCGAGGGATGGGTGTTGAGACTATTTGCTCCTGGCAGGTTGGGGGCAGGGAGGTGGAATTTAAGAAAGAGAGGTGGAGAGAAGTCAGTAATGATGGTTCTAGAGTGCCATGCCAAAGGGTCTGGGCTTGATCCTGAGGGTGGTGGGGAGCCACAGAGTGTTAGGCAAGAGGATCCTGATCAGATTTGGTTATAGGACAGGTCTTTGGGCTCTCGCGGTAAATGCAGGAGTGGAGGCACAGATTGGAAATGGTCAGGGAAGTAAGACACCGTTGTCAGAACTGGAGCAGGAGTCAGGCAAGGTGGGGGTGGAGAGAACTGGACATGCTGAGTACTGCTAAGGGGATGACATGCCTGGTGACTGGCACGGGGGGAGGCGGGCGGGTGGGTCACGGCAGATACCTATGGTACTGGCATCTTGGAAACAGGGAACGTGGAGGCAGAGGCATATTTGGGTTGGGCTGAGAGGAGGACCCATTTCAGAATACCTTTTCCAGTTGCCAGCTATGAATCAGTGGCAGGAAGAGAGCTAGTGTTCACTCTGAACTGTAAAATTTCTTCCCTGTGAAGCGATGCAAGAGCAACTGAGGTGAGCTTGTGTATGTGCACGCACACGCGTGTGTGTGAATGCCTGGTGTGTGTGCATGTGTGTGTGCTCACATGTGTGAATGCATGAGTGTGTGCATGTGCGTGTGGTGTGGTGGGCAGACAGGACCTGTGAGTCCACCTGTTTTCATCATCCACTGATTCTCAAAGTGTAGTCCACTGTTCTGAAAAGGTGCCCCGGGGGGGTCACAGGGTTAATCTTCCGTAGCACTAATACCTATAACGTTACAAGGCATGGGCTTTGTTTTCTGCCCAGGATTAATCATTCACTCATGGGCTTTAATACAAGCCAGACACCAACTCACTGTGCCTCATGCAAAGCAATGCCAGTCCCCCTCCCCACCCCACCCCCACTTTCCATGCTAATGCAGTCTTTTGCATTCTTGTCAGAGTGGGAAGTAGGTTTTTTTTGCCCCAGCTTCAATATACTATGAACTGAAAAGTTTGGAAACTTCCATCCAAGGATGTTAGTAAAAAATACCAGGAAAGCTGAACTCTGCCATTAATTATCTGTATGACTTGGAGCAATTCATTCCCCTTCTCTGGGCTCTAATGTCCATCCCACAATTAGAAACTTGGAATAAGTGATACCCAAAGACATTCAGCTCTGTTCCTGCATTTTTATGTTTCCTTCTTTAGCTAAGCTCCTTGTGTACAAACTCAGTCTCCAAAATTTTTATGCAGAGAGCATTCTGAAGTGCTCAACCCCACTACCATCTAGGAATTAGACTCAAAAACTCTCAGACCTGGAAGGAGCATTGAAACACTGACATTCTACTAGTGAGAGAATTGAGCCCAAATAGGGGAGGACACTTTCTCAGAGTCACATTGCCATTTGATGGCAATACAGGGAATTGAACCTTGGGCTCCTGATTCCCAATCCAGGTGCTCGTTCCCCCACATAACAGAGTGCTGGAGTTTGGCCAAACCTGGGGACTCCAATTTGAGTTCGGCTCTCTGTGATCACGGAGGTCTCTGATGATGCTCGGAGTGAAATCATAGAAAGCTGACATCAGGAACGTCATGGCAGCTGGTGCTGGTGAGGGGGGTGGTAGAGGAAATGAGAGAACACATTTGGCCAAGCTCAGGGTCCACGTGACCCTCCAAGAGCCCTCATTTCAAAACAAACTCAACCTTTTAGGTTCAAGTTCTCCCTCTCGTCAGAAATGTGACTTCCTGCTTCTAAGAAGCAAGGCTTACAAAAGGGCTTAGGAGGCTTCGTGGACATCAAATAGCTCTTACAAAATAGCGTTTTGATGAGTTAAGTGTAAATGAATCAGAAACATAAGGATTACATTTTCCCCAAGTGCACATGGGTTTCAAAATTTGAGGGGAAATGTAGTTTGCTAACTGCACGCCGGCTTTCACCAAACCCAAAGCATTCATGGGGTGGGTGGGGGGAGAGAAGAAAGAGAAGCCCAGCCCCCAAATGGTTTTAGATGTGGTGCCAAATTCAAAAATGCTGTTGGGCTTGCCCTCTGCCAGTAATAAAATTGCTGGCCACCCAGAGAGGCCATAGGGAGGAGAAAGGAGATTGCTTTCCCCACCGGCCCCTGTTCCTCAACAACTGTGTTCAGTTAGTGCCCCTCAATCACCAGCTGTCACTGGGTCCCTGCTCTCTCGACTCACTGGCCCCTGCTTGGCCTCGATTTTCACACTGTGCCGCATGCCTTGTTTACCTCCAACTATAGCTGGTGTTTTGGCTCTCAGAGGCCTTCGCGACCGGTCAGCTTGTTACAGACCCCAGCTCTGTAATCAGGAGACCTGTCCATCACCAGCAGGGGTGTTTGGGGAAGCTGTCACACATCGCCTTTGGTTGCATTCAGGAAAAACAAGAGTCCCTTACAGATCTTTCTTCTTCCCTTTCTTTAATGCTATCCAGGTGTGGCGTTTTCCCCAAACTGGCAAATGTCTTCCCTTCCAATCTGCGCCTGACACAAACAACCAGTTAAATCTTAGCACTGCTGTTACCTTATCCCAGGATTTGAAGCTCTGGATCTTTTATAATTTCCACATTGTCTTTCCATTCTTTCCCTTGTATTTTATTTCATTGCACCAAGAAAGTAGAAAATCATTTCAATTGGTGGTAAAAGATGATTAAAACAAAATAACAAAGGCCTTGGCTGAAAACTGTTAGTTTTATTAAATTTGCTACTGTGTTTTAAATTGGTACCAGGGCAGATCTTTAGACAATTATATCAAAGGCTGCTGGAGTTAATCGGTTGCATGTATGCATTTGCTCCTTCCTGAGCTGTGGACAGAGTGGGGGCAACATTGCAAGCAGGAAAAGAATGAATTTTGTGTTACCTGGGTGAGAGGGGCAGACCCTGGCCCCACTGAGGGGGATCCGAATGCCCAGTGGACATCAGAGCCCTGCCAACACACTCCCATTCCTTTCATCCAGACTGTGGGTTGGAGCTCACAGTGGTCACCAAGAGGAATAAGTGTTGGATACTGTCTTGCAATAACAAGACAAAAGTCCAAAGTCTCCCTAAGCCTTCGGCATGTTCCCAGCCACTACTTGGTCCGTACTATGTGTTGGTGCTCTGCGAACTCTACTTTAGATTACAACCATCCTATACTTGATTTATCCTTCCCTTTGCCCTTTAAACCCTTTAAGACCAATGATGGTATCTTCCTCTTTGGGAATGACTCCTACCAGAAACTCCATACATGCTTTTTTTTTCTTTTTTCTTTCTCTTTCTTCTCATTTTTCTTTTCTTTTTTCTTTTCTTTCCTTTCCTTTCCTTTCCTTTCCTTTCCTTTCCTTTTCTTTTCTTTCTTTCTTTTCCTTCCTTCCTTCTTTCCTTCCTTCCTTCCTCTTTTTTTCTTTTTGAATAGAAGAAAAAAAGTGAGATCCAAAGAGGAGAACTGATTCATCCAAAATCACAACCAAAGTTAATGGAAGAACTGTAGTCATTTTTCCTGACATGTAGTCAAGGTGGCATCCACGGTGATGGCAGACTGTCTTTCAAGCTGTTTTGTTCCCAAAGGCATGTGATGCTCTCCATCCCAAATCCTTAACAACCACCTTTGCCTAGTAAAAAGTAAAACCAAAGTGCCTCTCAGCCTAGAACAGAAGTTAAGTGTTCTCTTAAGAATTCAAGGTGAGGAGCGCCTGGGTGGCTCAGTCAGTTGAGCATCTGTCTTCGGCTCAGGTCATGATCCCATGCTCAGCAGGGAGTCTGCTTCTCCCTCTCTCTCTCGTGCACTCTCTCTCTCTCTCTCATAAATAAATAAAATCTTTAAAAAAATAATTCAAGGTGATTAAAAAAATAATTCAGGGTGATACCCAGACAACACTGGAATTAAGGAGTTTATTGTTATGTGGGACAAAACTGAGTATATGTAGCCTTAATGTACAAATGTTAAGGAATAAACTCTTTAGAGAAGACTACACACTGCTCCAGAGGCATTTAGTGAGGATATTTTGTCTTAAGTTTTAGTTCTCTTTATACAAAACAGAATATGGCATCTCACAGGGGCCAAAACTTGGCAGATACTCAACTTGTTCCTGCTTCCTTCATCCCGGGGGCAGTATTTGCTCTCCCTCCCACCACATACTTCCCTTCTACCTTTCCCCTTAAACCAGTTGTCTATATTGCTACCAAAATGGTCTTCCACGAAACAAGTACGATTATGTCATTTGTCTAGAACGCCGGTGTTCTCCTCCTTTTCCTGACTTGGTTTCTCCTTCCCTTTTCCAGTCAAGCCCGAAATCCTCCTTTGGGAAGTCTTCTCAGACTCTCTCCTTCTCAGCCTGGGTCAAATATCACTCCTCTGTGCTCCCATAGCCCCTACACTTTTTAGGCTGTGTTAAAGACATCTATTTTAATGTCTTTCTTTTCCCCCAGTGACTTATGAGCATCCTAAAGACAGGACCATAGTTTGTTGATCTTTGCATCCCAGACCTATGAGAAGCTGGGAGGAGGATTCAGTGAATGCTATCTGCACAAATAAATGGATGAACAAATGAAATGATATAAACACATTTACCCAGAATTTCAAAAAGTGGTCAAAGCCATCAATGTAATTAGCTAGCATAAAGCTAACTAGCTGGATGTACTTCTCCTTTTTCATGAACACTAAAGATGAAGTGATATAAACAGATTTGTGATCTTATATTCGTGGAACATAGTATGTGTTCTCATTTATACATACAAAGATACAGGAAGGGATGCTGACCAGAAAGTTCTTGGTAGCTGTCTCAAGGTAATGGAATTTGATATGATTTGACTTGATTTTCAATTCTCTTTTATAGAGCTCTAACTTGTTAAAATAAACATGAGTGATCTTTATGGTTGGGAAAAAATAAACCAATTATGATAATATGCTGTCACTTCTCAATTAAGAAGAAAAGGTCAGCTCTCACCCTAAAAATATGTTAGAACTGAAGCAACTTTCCTCTACAACTCTACAGAAGAAATATAATGTAATTCAGTCTGAGTTGCAGCCTCGTAAAAGACTTCAGGACTATGAGGAGGAGCTTGCCTTATCTTCATATAGTCTTAGCCTTTTGTATTTGGATTGGATATTAATTGGATATTAACATCTTGCTTATTAGTGTGCTTATCCAAGGAGTCAGATCAATGTCATGGAAAGGTCAAAGGTTCCAGAGTCAAACAGCATGGTTTAAATTCTGCTTTATAATCATTACCTCCCTGACCTTGGACAGATCACTGTGTTATGCTGGACCTCAACTGAACAATGCAAATGATCTCTACTTTTCAAGTTTATATTAGAAATCGTATGCAGAAATTTGGTGAAGTAGCTAATTGAAAGATATTTCCAATACAAAACATCTATCTAGATATTCTAGATTAAAATATAACTGTTATAACTATCATCCTTTAAAATGGGTGACTGAGATCAGAAAAGCAGAAAAATACGTGGCCAGGGGCAAGACATAAAATGAAACAGAACTAGACAGGTAATCCCCGAAGCTGATGCTTTACTGTTGTAGCTAGGATAAGGGAGAACCATCAGTTTTGGCAACTGAGTGGATTGAATATTCTTGCTGATTCCATCAGAAGAGATTTGGCCCTGCAAGTTTTCAAGGTGAGGAATGGTACTTAAGGCCTTCAGAATAAGGTGGGGACCTCTGAAAGTCTACATGTTTAGTGAAAAGGTGTACTAGAGGAAAAATATACATGTGCATGTTCTAAACCTCATGAAGCTTGAGGTTTGAGTTTATACTGTGCAGTATGGTCTGGAAATACCTGAGTTGGACAAATACTGAGAAAAAAAAGAGAGAGCAAGGGAAAGAGAGAGAGAAAAAAAGGGTTCTAAATTAGTGATATTCCAGAGGCATCTAGAAGTGAATATGAAATCACTCTGGAGGAGGATATAGATTTGACCCAGGGGGCACATGATTCCCACAGATTAAAACCTAACAAACATGAGTTCACATGTCAAAATTGAAAACACAAAAAAAGTAAACAAGAAATCTAGAGAAGGGTCAGGAATCAACACCAAGATTTCTATTGAAGTTTGATCTTGGTAATAAGTATGAATAATAATTAGTATTTTAGGGTAAATGAGAAAAATAAATAAAATTACAAAATATAGTCTCCAAAGATTAGAAGAACTGAGAATGGGGAGGAGAGAGCAGAAATCAGGAAATCCAACAAATCCAAATGAAGGCAAGAAAGGGGGGAAATAAACATGCAAAAAAAAAAAAAAAGGAATGATAATTGGAAAGCACAAAGAAGATGTGAGACATAAATTTAATATAATAGTCATTCCACTAATAGGATTAAAGTACCTATGAAGGTTCTCAGGTTGGAATTAACTAAAGATAAGTTCACTGAAAGGTAAAAGGTAATGGAGTGGAAAGTATTTACCAGGCAAATACTAAGCAAAACAAATTAATATTCATCAGACAAAGGAAATATCAAGGCAAAAAATATTACTAAGATAAAGAGGTCACCATATAAATGATGAAAGGTAATTATATAATGATTTTGAGCTTAAATATTCTAAATAACATGATCTGAAAATGTATAAATCAAAAATGCCTCTTACCTAAAGAAGTGATAAATCCATAATGATATTAGGATATTTTAACACACCTTTCTCAATAATTAATAGATCAAAATAAATAATGATCTAGAAGATTTTTGAACAACACAAAAGCATGTTTCATCTGATGAAAGTGTATAGAACCTTGCCAGTGAATTAAATTATATACATATTTCTTTCTGGGATTTGTAGAATATACTTTTTTTAATTTACCATGTCACAGGCCAGAAAACAACAAATATCAAAAGAATCAGTATACATAGAATATTATTTCTTTTTTTAAGAACATTATTTCTATGAAGCCACACATACGTACATAAGTGAATGAATAAATAAATAAATAAATAAATAAATAAATAAATAAATGAAAAAGAGAAAACTTTTGGTAAATTAAATATATAACCAAGAAGCAAAGTCTTGTGTAAGATATTAGCAGACAGAATTCAGCAGTGTATTAAAACCCCCACACTCATGCAAACACGCACGTTGTACCTAGGCTGGATTATCCCAGAATGAGAAGAGACTCTAATGTTAGATGGTTTCTGGATTCCAGTAATTCACAATACTAGCATATTAAATGATTTTTTTAAAACAAGATTGTCTTACTAGATGCCAAATTTAAGTCTCTTGTTAAAATCAGGTCCCTCATGATCAAAACTAAACAAAGCAAACAAAACAAAGTTATCTGGGAATAGAAAGGAATATCCTTAATCTACTCAAGGGTGTGTACTGAAATACAGTAGGTATTATGCTTAATGATAAAATATGAGAGATACCCTTTCTGATCCCAGGGTCAAACCAAGAATGCCCAGTAACACCATTGGTCCTACCTGGCACAGGCGGACAAGAAATATAAATAAAAATTCTGGGCATTGTTATTGAAGAAACAAACTATTATTATCCTTACCTGTAAGAGAATACATTAAAAATTAATAAGAATCAACAAATTATTAGAATTAACAAAATAATCTATGAGGCCATCTAAATATAATATCAATTTATAAAACTCAATTATTTTATCAGCCCCCAAATATGAAAATACAATTATAGATATGCATGTACAGGTGTATATATATGTGTGTGAGTAGATAGATTAAAGCTACCATTTATTATAGTTCTCACATCTATAAATGCTTAAAGTTAGGAATATATTCCTAATAAAATATCACCCCAGTTTTTATGAAGAAGGCTTTAAAACTTTACTGAAACTATAAAAGGAGACCCAAATAAATAAAAAGATAAACTGTGTGTATAAATGGGAGGATGTAATATCATAAAGATGTCTTTCCTCCTCAAATACATCTATAAATTCAATGAAATTGGAATCAAAATCCCGACAGGCATTTAAAAAATGAAGCTTTAAATTCATATGGAAGAACATAGGGGTTTTTTGAAGGAGAAAATCGAAGTATAGAATGGACTTGTAGCATAAATCAAGACTTTTATAAAACTATGGAAATTAAGACAAAATACTATTGATAAGATGATTAGAAAAAAAATAAACCAATGAAACAAGATAACCCAGAAGCAAACTTATCTAAGTATGGAATGATATACGGGAAAGGTGGTATTATAGTTCAGTAGTGAAAGGATTAACTATTATATAAAAAATGCTGGACAAACAGCCCATCCATATTTGAAGGGAAAACAATCATTACCACACATCACTTTAAAAACCATATTTTTTATGGGGCGCCTGGGTGGCTCAGTTGGTTAAGCGACTGCCTTCGGCTCAGGTCATGATCCTGGAGTCCCGGGATCGAGTTCCGCATCGGGCTCCCTGCTCGGTGGGGAGTCTGCTTCTCCCTCTGACCCTCCCCCCTCTCATGTGCTTGCTCTCTCTCATTCTCTCTCTCTCAAATAAATAAATAAAATCTTTAAAAAAAAAAACACTATATTTTTTATGATTAAAGCCATATATGTGAAAATAAAAACCATGAAACTATTCAAAGGAAATAGAGGTGACTATTTTATGACCTTGGAGGAAAGAAACATTTATTCAACAAGACATAAAAAACACAAATCATGAAGGACATGATTTAAAATTTCTATTTAACAAAGCAGCATAAACAGAATGAACAAAAGAGGAGTCACAGACTTGGAAATAGTATTTTCAGTCACTTTAATTACAAAGGATTAGTATCCGTTATATGTAAATATACTTATATAGCAATAAAAAAAAAAAGAAAAAGAACCCAATTTCAAAAAAGCAAAAGTGATGAACAAGCAGATAATATAGCTAGAAATCTATATGGTTAACAAACACATGAAATGATACTCAGGCCTGTTGGTAATCAGGGAAAGGCAAAATGAAACCATAATTAAATGTCATTTAATATCCATTGGATTGGCAAAAAATTAAATGTTAGGCAGAATCAAGTGCTGATCAGGACCTGGAGCATTGGGAAGTCTGCTGACAGCATGTTAATTGGTACAACCATTTGGGAGAATAATTTGGCAATGACTATATAGTCACAGATGCAATTACCTTCAACCGAGCGATACCACTTTCTTTCAGAAAATTCTTGCTCTCTGTACAAAGGAAAATGAACACAATGTTTAAAAGTAACATTACTGGAAATGAAGAGGGTTAATAACAGTAATATTTATATGCCTTCTTTGGAGAAATGTCTGTTCATGTCTTCTGCCCATTTCTTGACTAGATTATTTATTTTGGGGGTGTTAAGGTTAGTAAGGTCTTTATAGATCTTGGATACTAGCCCTTTATCTGATATGTCATTTGCAAATATCTTCTCCCATTCTGTAGGGTTGCCTTCTAGTTTTGTTGACTATTTCCTTTGCTGTGCAGAAGATTTTTATCTTGCTGAAGTCCCAATAGTTCATTTTTACCTTTGTTTCCCTTGCCTTTGGAGATATGTCTAGCAAGAAGTTACTGCAGCTGAGGTCAAAGAGGTTGCTGCCTGTGTTCTCCTCTAGGATTTTGATGGATTCCAGTCTCACATTTAGGTCTTTCATCCATTTTGAGTTTATTTTTGTGTATGGTGTAAGCAAATGGTCCGGTTTCATTCTTCTACATGTGGCAGTCCAATTTTCTCAACACTGTTTGTTGAAGAGACTGTCTTTTTTCCATTGGATATTCTTTCCTGATTTGCTGAAGATTAGTTGACCATTGAGTTGAGGGTCCATTTCTGGGTTCTCTGTTCTGTTCCATTGATCTGTGTGTCTGTTTTTGTGCCGGTACCCTACCGTCTTCATGATTACAGCTTTGTAATACAGCTTGAAGTCTGGGATTGTGATGCCCCCAAGCTTTGGTTTTCTTTCTCAATATTCCTTTGGCTATTTGGGGTCTTTTCTGGTTCCATATGAATTTTAGGATTGTTTGTTCCAGCTCTATGAAAAATGTTGATGGTATTTTGATAGGGATTGCAATGAATGTGTAGGTTGCTTTGGGCACCATAGACATTTTAACAATATTTGTTCTTACAATCCATGAGCATGGAATGTTTCTCCATTTCTTTGTGTCTTCCTCAATTTCATTTATAAATGTTCTATAGTTTTGAGAGTACAGATCCTTGACCTCTTTGGTTAGGTTTATTCCTAGGTATCTTATGGTTTGGGAATATTACTCAGCCATCAAAAAGAATGAAATCTTGCCATTTGCAGTGACGTGGATGGAACTAGAGGGTATTATGCTAAGCAAAATAAGTCAGTCAGAGAAAGACAAATACCGTAAGATTTTACTCGCATGTGGAATTTAAGAAACAAAACACAGGAGCATAAGGGAAGGGAAGGAAAAATAAAATAAGATGAAAATTGAAAGGGAGAGAAACCATGAGACCCTGAGCTCTAGAAAACAAACTGAAGGTTGCTGGAGGGGAGGTGGGTGGGGGGATGGGGTAACTGGGTGATGGGCATTAAGGAGGGCACTTGATGTAATGAGCACTGGGTGTGATAGACAACTGATGAACCACTAAATTCTACCTCTGAAACTAATAAAAAATAAATTTAAAAAATTAATAGTAATAATAATAGAAGCAACCTAGGTGTCCATCAAGAAAAGAATGGTCAAATAAAGTACGGTATATTCATACAATAAAATCCTTATGTCAGAGAACATAATGAGCTAGATTTGCATGTATAAATATATGTGATCTCAAAAATAATGCTGGGCAAAAAAAAATGCCAGCTGTGTACCGATAAATATGGTATTAGAACGTTTATGAAATTTAAAATATGCAAAACAGTGCCTGTGTATAAAAAGTATAAAAACATTCATGGTAGAGAGGGAAGAACACACAGGTGGGTTGAAAACAGATATACAGAACAGTACATTTTATTTCTTTTTACAACAAAAATAAGAGATGAAGAAAATATGGCAGTGTTATGATTTGACAAATCTGGATAGTGAGCCTTCCAAGGACATTTTTTATAGTGTTCTCTATACTTGACTATATAACTGACATATTTTCTAATTAAAACAATAATAAGGGTATGTATAAAGTCCTTTGGCGCATCATTTCAGGCTCAAAAAGTGACTATTTTCCTTCTCTTCCCATTCTTGGCTGGAAGTTGGTGTACAAAGTGCCTGGGTATTACCCTCTGATTCTCAGCCCAAGGCAGAAATGGAAGATTTGGGCTCTTCCGGAGCCAGAGGCATCCTAGGTGGTCCCCCCACCATGTCTTCCAGCTCAGACAATCTGGGTGGTAAATCCTGAACTACACCCATTCTCAGTGCACAGTTGTAACTGCTGAGGCAGCTTCTAGCTGGTAGAAAAGATGCAACACTACATTTCTCATGAAATTTGAACTATGCACTGCAAAGCTGATCATCTTCCCAGATTTCCATTTCACTGATCAAGAAGTGGATGGTCAGAGAAAGGAAATGGCTTGTGGTAGTGGTAATGTTTAAGGCAGTGTTTGTCTTTCTCCTAACTTTTAGAACTTTCCAAGTGGTCTTTGTATGTGGATTCTACTTGGTTCAAAACTAGGGCTTTTAACTTCTCTTCTGCGGTATTTTCTCATTCATAACCTCCCTTGAGATGGAGCTAGACCTGGCTCAAGGCCCTGCCCCCAAAGCAGTGTCACTGTGGGCTGTAGAGTAACCTTCCCAAATACGACTTTCTTCATGTGAAAGGGGTGATCATCATAATTATTCAAGGAAGTGTTGTTTTGATTAAATGAGATGACTCATAGAAAGTACTGAGCATAGCGCCTGCCGTTTGATAAATAGGCAACAAACGGAAATGACAATTGCTATTATTGCAGAAGAAGGAGTTTCAAAAAAGCATGACACAGTTAGTTACACAGACTATGTGGAGAGACAGAGTGTGATCAGAGAATGGTATGATATGGAAACAATAGGGGTCAATAAGGAGTAATCAATCTTTAGAGAGTGTTTCTTAGAAGCAGCAAAGTGGGATACTTCCATATTGCAATGAGGCTTTCTGTCCCTCTTTTCTGGTATGGGACAAGAATCATATATCTTTATTAGAAGGTAGAAAAACAGACCCAAAGAAGTGAAGTGACTTACCTATAGATTTCAGATGGGTTTTAATGGACCAATCACAATATGAACTACAAACCAACACTTTAAGAAATACGCATTTTTGCCAAAAACAAGGTCAGGTGGTGCTTAGGCTCCTTATGGATATTTGTGTACATAATAATATTTTTAAGATAATGATTTCATAATCTGTAACTAAATTTTACTGAAAGATTGGGCTCCAGGTGCCATTTGCTGTCTCAGTTGGTAGAGCGTGTGACTCTTGATCTTGGGGGTGTAGGTTTGAGCCCCACATTGAATCTAGAGATCGCTTAAAAGTAAAATCTTTAAAAAATAAATAAAAAATAAAAAAGATTGGGCTCCAGATCTTGTATACATTGCCATAAATGTGACATTTCTGAGGATAAGTACTGAAAAATCACAGCACTTAAAAATACCACTATTTTTGTTTATAATTGTCAGAAATGGAAAACTAAGGCTGATACATCACTTGAGACATTTGTGAAAGAGCAATGGCTAACTGTTAGCAATGTTTTTTTTTTTAAAGTCATATAAAAGATGCATAAAACAACCCCTCAAAAGTAGCCAAGCAATCTCATCACATTTCTTTTTTTTTTTTTTTAAGATTTTATTTATTTTTCAACAGAGAGAGAGAGACAGCGAGAGAGGGAACACAAGCAGGGGGAGTGGGAGAGGGAGAAGCAGGCTTCCTGCTGAGCAGGGAGCCCGACGTGGGACTCGATCCCAGGACCCTGGGATCATGACCTGAGCTGAAGGCAGACGCTTAATGACTGAGCCACCCAGGCGCCCTCTCATCACATTTCAATACTGCAATTTAAGTTTATTAGCTGGACACATGAAATTAATCTGAGATGCAGTTTGAGGAATTGACCATTAAATACCAGTGGAGGTTAGCTTTAAAAAAAAATAAATGACACTCAGAATTCTATGAAAAAAATCAGAAGTGATGCAATTTATCATGTTTCAGATGAAGTGGTAACATTTTAGTTCCCAACAAAGAGTAAATAGGGAGTTTGGGCTTGGTAGTGTGCCCCCATCACTGCTCTAAGTGAGAAGATTTTGAGCTGGGGAGTGACTTTGGACCTCAGAATATTCTGATGGTGTTGGCAAGCCTGGTAAAGGGAGATACCAGGGGCTGGTTCAGATGTCAAGGTCGAGATATTGGCAGCAACAGGGATGTTGAGGGGATGACATGGAAGCTTTTGAGGTGAGGAAAAGTGACAGGGTTTAGGGTCTGCATGGAGGTGGGAGGCGCAGGAGAGGCAGGAATTCGAGTGACAGTGTAAGACTTTCCAGATGGGTTTAGGAGCAGCTAAAAGGAACAATTTGACATCAGTGGCCCACTTTTAGACCATCCATGAAATAGGTCCTAACCTCCAGCAAAGCCTTCAGAGGCCACTAGCATGTCCTTCTGAAGGGATTCTATTCTACCGAGATTCTTGAGAAAAGAGCCCTCATGTGGCATTGACTTCAACTTGGAGAAGATGTAGTTTTATCATAAGAATTCTTCAGTGAAAAAACATAATATTTTTAATAGCATTGGGTTCTGTTCCCCTTTCTCTACCTTTTTACCAAGGGAGTGACTTGGGCTTCTATTGTCCTATCTGAAAACTTGGGATAACAACCCCTGTTTCAAATAGCTGCTGTCAGGCTTCCATGAAATAAGGATACATAAGCCATGCACACACAGTTGGAAGGAGGCTTATCAAGGTCTTCCTACCAATCAGATGTGTTCTGTGTGATGCTAGTGGGTGAGAAGGAGGTGTGGGTGGAAGTTATAGGGAGACAGATTTTGCCCCAGGGTAAGACAAACCTTCTGGGATCCAGAATTTTCAGAAATTGGAATAGCCATGTGGAGCGAGAGCAAGATGCAGGCACTGAGGGTCTTCTAGCCACATGACGTGGTAGAAAAGAGACTTTCCACTAAGCTGTGGCACACACAATAGGTGATGGCCCCACTTTCGTGGGTTTGCCTAACCAAGGTTACATACAGCTATCTGTCACTCCATCCCTTCTACTAAAGAGAACATAGCATAACTCCAGTGAACGAGAGCATTGACAATTTAAGCATTCATATTAATGGGTTAATATTTATTAACTATCATAGGCTGGGCACATATGTGCTTTCTATGTGTTCTCACATTCAATCTGTAGGAAACTGTTGTGAGGTCAGGTTGATGGCTAATTCAGAATAGGCTCAGAGCCGTGAAACACCTGCCTATGACTTCTCAGCTTGTCAGTGATGAAGCCAGGGTAGAAACATGTGTTTGCTTGCCTCAGACTTGTGTTTATCGAGAAGCAGGAGGAGGAAGAGGGAAGGAGGGAGGACAGTGTAGGGGGGAGGATGGAAACGTTCACAAATATTAGCAGAGCACCTTAAATATTATCAGCCATAAATCATTTATGACACACATTACAAATGGAAAACACAACGTAGAGAAGTACTTTTCACACCCTCCTGCGTTCCACAGAAGTGCTCCATCTGCTTCAGACAGTGGCCATATGCCCCCAGTGGCCTGCAATGCAGTCTGAAGAAAATTTCTTATTTTATTTCATAACATGGCCATATTTGTTTAATATAAAACATGCCTCCATGTTTTAGAGGAAAATGAATATACAAGAGAATGCACGTCTTCTTTATCTTGTGCCTCCTTGTATCCCCCAGGGAAGACCACTCTCCCCACCACCACAATATTTCAGTTCTAGAAACACCACCAGAAAAAGTATACATTTGTTAGTCTAGAGGTGGATAAAATATCTAATAAACATTTTTAAAAAAAAGAAAGCCTATATCCATAAATTAGCATCCCAGAAGTTTACAAGGCAACAGTTATTCATACATTCCTATGTGAAATATCTCGAGATTTGTATGCATTTTACCTACCAAACTTTCATTGGCCGAACACTGATGGAACCCCCAGGGACTTCTGGTCTACCCCCCAATATTGCTTTCTGCTCCAGCACTACCAAAACAAACTCTCTTTTGGGTAACCAGTCCAGCATTCTCCAGAAGGTTATATTCCTCACTAGAGTCCTTCAACACTCATAAACTCATACTCATCGCTGTGTTGAGAGTCAGGAGACATTGTCTGCCCATTGCCTCTGCACCTGTTACCTTATTGGCCTTATCCAAACAGCCCCAGCCCTAACAGCAGCTGAAACAACAGATGGGCAGGAGAACTTGAGATTTTTTGACATCATCCTTTTGTTTATGAAATCCCACCCCCCAACTCTGGAATCTAAAAGGAATTCTCTTCATTATCATTTTGTGGGGTTTTTTTCTCCCATGGCACTTTTATTATTATTAAAAAGTAAATAATTAATACAGAGGGAGGTAAAAAAAAAAAGGGAATAACATCATCCTTCGAAAACGGTCAAAAAGGAAATGGGCATTGTGATTTGGTGATGTGGAACTGACATAAATCTATCTCTGCCTTGGAGGATAATTGGCAGTAGCCAGGCTTGATGGCAGGATGAATTCAAGCAGGGAGCTGAGAGGGGCTGAGGAAGGGGAGGGAGGAAATCTGGAGTAAGGTTGAGCGCGAGAAAGGGGGAGCAGGCATTGCACTGGGAGGTCTTGTGAGCAGTGGGGAGAGCCACCAGTGCCTGGAATTGTAATTTCAGGACAGAATCCCCCTTTGCAAGGGATGAGATTATTAAAACAGGCCTGAGCTAGGGATTAGGGAGGCAGAATGCAGGCTGCTATTTAGTAGTGCATGATTGTAAGCAAGTTGATTAACCTCTCTCTGCCTCAGATTTATCATCTGTAAAATAAACATGAAAACACTAGCACACATGTAGGGTTGCTTCGATTCCCAAATGAGAAAATACATGGAACGTGTGTTGCCCCAAGCCTGACATTCAGTTAATGGATGCTGCGGCTGTTACTATTTTAGTGAAGAGTGAGAGACAGGGACGAGCAAGAGGTGGAGAGGTGGACAGTCACTGGATGTGAAGCGTAAGGAAGGGGCTTGCTCACATGTAATGGGGTTTCTGTTCAGTGCCTAAAAGGAGGCGAAAAGATCAGACAATGCCCACAGGATCTGGGCATGGTACTTTCCCAGCTCTGTCTGCTTATCCCATTTCGTTTTCCTGGATGACATTCTCCCAAACACCTTCGTTATGGGCCACGCACCATCCGGTTCTTATCCACCAGGGTTATTATAAAGGTTAAATTAAAGATAAAAGTACCTGGTAATATTCACGGCTGTCTGTCATTTGATGCTAGTCATTATTGCTCTACATTTTGGCGTGGTCCATCATGCATAGGAGAGTGCCTTGACCACAGTAGACAATACAAATCATTGGATAGCTTAATGTGCATGTGATTTCAAATGTAAGCAGGATTGATATGACATACTCAAGGGGATCAATTTCATCTGCCCCCAGCATTGTGTCTCTGTAGCTAATCATCTTGGTTAATAACCTCCTTTGTTTTCCAGGGATCTCAGTCTTGGCAGTGTGTACCAGTATTGGGTCATCACCATTTCGGGAAGCGAAGAGAGTGAGCCATCACCTGCTGCCATATACATCCATGGAAGCGGGTACTGTGGTGATGGCATTATCCAGAAGTAAGTAGACCTAATTAAAGAAAGGGAAGGGAGTGATGCGCACGAGGCCAAGAGAAGGTCAGGGTGCTACACAGAAGAGCTTACGGGAGACTCTTCAGTGTGGGAGCTGTGAGTTACCAGCAATTACTAGCAGTCTGTCCATTTGTCTGCAAGCAGTCTGCTGGCCTCAAAGGGAAAGCAGGGTTCTTTTTTGAACACGTATATGTAATATAACATGTGATTCTGATAGAGCTACCATTGTGCACTTACTACCAGTATGCTCTTATTCGTCGTCGTTTTATGGGTACTGCAAGGATTCTCTTTGTTTTTCCACTCCAGCCGACATTCAGTTAACAGGACACAGGGCATCCAGGTCAAAACACTTTTACATTCTCTGCTAGTTAACCATTTAAATTTGTTAAAACTGCATATTTATTTGTAATTTCTGTTGTATTGTCTTATATGAACAATTTACAAAATGGTTAAAGGCTCATAAAAATAACAAAATATTCTAACTCACTATACTGTCAAAACCGTAAATAGTAAACAGTATTCCAGAGTGAATACTGAATGTGAACATAAATAAGTACAAAGAGGCAAATGAACCAGAAAGTGTAAAGACTCCGCACAAGCAGCCGAAAAGGAAAAGTGTGAGTAGAAAATATAAAGCCACAGTCTACACTGTGGATTTTATTGGGTAATCACTCCATTTATCCCCTTGTCCACAGGGTGAGATATTGCACAACTGTGAAATAGGGGCAAGAAGCCATTAAGACTCTCACATTGTTTAAAAAAAAATTTTTTTTTTAAAGTAAACCTTTGAGTTTTTTCCTCCCAAATTAGCACAAAAATGTTTTCTGGCACAAAACAGAATAGTTTTGTCCCTGGGGGTGAAAAAGAGACCAGAAACTGTTCGCAGTTAAGTTTCTTATTGCTAAAACTGTGTTCCTTATTGCTAACGTGGTTGCAAGTTACACTATTGCTAAGAGACTTTTAAAACTCTGGGCCGATTTAATGACAAACGTCACACATGGAGAGGGCAAACAAGCTATTGGCGAAATCCCTTCATTAAATGGAGCTGTTGGGTGTCACATAATATCTGTGGAATTGCAGTGGCTGTTTCTGGAGGGGGAGGGGCTCTGTAAGGAGAATTCGCTTCACAGTTGGATGAAACCGCTGATGTGTAGACCATGAATCATAGGTGTAGTACATACATGAAAGAGAAGTGCTAGATGACTCTTTCAGTTCATCATTGACTCTAGTGCTGGAGGGGAAGAGCAATTTCATTTGGTACCCTTAATTTTGTGGTATGTGATATAAACTGGAAACCTGCTTGGGATGAAAGGAACGGCCAGGAGCACAGCAAGGCTAACCCAGTTGTGCAAGTAAAGCGTTTGCACATGAATACCCATCCACACAGACCTCAGAAAGCAGTTTGCTTTCTGGTCATGACTTAGCATGGAAGGAAAGATTGAATGTTATATATATGCTCAGATGATGGCCAGCATGATTTAGCTGTGCAGAGAGAAAGTTTCTGCTACCCCACAGACTGAAGCATATGAGCTGTTACAAGAAAGGTACTAATTCAAGTTTTTGGGATAAGAAAGGACTTTTTTTTTTTAATGTTAACACTAGCAAGGCCAGTAATGATTATTTGCACGATTTCAAGAGGCTTGCTGAGGTGACGTATCTTGGGGGTATGCATTCATGTCTTAAATGTCCTGCAACTATAATTTCAAAGCTGAATTGTCAAGATTTTAATATCAAGGAGATTGTATAAGGACTTTTAAGTGTGGAATTATGGTGAAAACCACCTGATTGCCAAGAATTTGACTCGTCAAGCGTAGAAGATGAAGCTCCTCATTTGTCGGAGAAGGAAGCTCATGGTGTGCTGTTGTGTGCTTTTAAAATCCTATCCAAATGCAGCAACCAGACATGAAGACACAGTTTCCAGTGCTTAATATAACACAATTGGGGAAAGGGAAGCCATTCACCATTCTTTCCCACATTAAGACATCAACTTCTGGCTCTTGACACAGCTGTTGTCTAATGGAATACTGAGCAACTGAGCAAGGCAGTCTCCAGGGAGAGTGCCCCATCATTTGTGGACCCAAGATTGAGCTGCGTATCCAGAATATCCAGGAAATACTTGCGGTCATAGCTGACAACCCATGATTGTGATTTGGGATTTTCTAATTTAGCACAAAGAATAAAAAAAAGAATCTCACCAGATGTGGAACCTGACCTACAACTCAGTCTGTCCATTTGGAGTCAGATATAGATGCATTGGTAAAACACTGCAAACAGTGTCATTCTTCTTGCTGATCTAAAACGATTATTATTAATTTTATTATTATTAATATAAGTAGTGTTTTCAATAAAGTTTTTTAGTATTTTATCTAAAATTGGTATCCTACACAGATATCACTTAAGTTACCAAATAGTTGTTGACATGCTTTGTAGAAAACCAAATGCAGCTAATGAATGGTTCCCTAGGCAAAAACAAACAAACAAAAACTTTGAGGAAAAGGAGTAATGTCATCTTAGCTAATTTTCATGGGATGATATGTGCTGAATCACTATATATATTTAAGGGAATTTACAAAGATACTGAGATAGGCTCAACACTTAATGAGGCCCCAATGGATGAAAGCATTGGATGAATATAATGATAATATTCATAAATATTTATTGAGCCTCCACTATGCACAAGCATTGGGCTACACCATTATCTCCTTGGGTCCAACCATATAAAATAGGTTCTATTACCATACTTCACAGAGTATGATGTACAAAGACTAACATGGCTTTCTCAAGTTTACACACCCAGTAAAGAGCAGAACCAAGATGCGAACCCACAGCCCATGTTCGCATTTGGATTCACTGTCGCCTTGCTGTGTCACCAACAGGCCCGCAACACTAGTAAGTGAGGGAGTAGCTACGTGCTCTCTGCTGTATCCCAGGGGCTATGCCAGGCATTGCGGAGCTAGGATAACAAACACTGTCATTTCCTTTGACATCGGAAAGCCCAGTATGGGGGGCTGTCAGGTAAACGCAAAGGTGGTCAGTTTGACAAGTGCTAGGATAGATGGAGCCTGGTGTCTTTGGACACAGAGAAGACGGACACCCACTCCAGCTTGGGAGGTCAAAGAAGGTTTCTATAAGAAGCTCTCTATGTAATGATAGATCTGCCATGCCTAGAAGATATTTGTGGTGACACTAATGTTTTGCTTAAACCAATAGAACATACTGTTTGGGTGGTGAGGGAAGGTGGGTTAGATGTGTTCTTTGTGGCTTTGGGAAACCAGCCCAGGTTAAAAAAAAAAAAAAAATCTCTCCCTAGATAATGCATGAGATAGCTAAGTAACACAAGGCTATCACCAATTTCCAGCTCTCGAGATTCACTGGCAGAGATTGGAAATATGGGCCCAGCTTGGAATATGGATCTCTCTTCTCCTCGGCTCATGCATTTGCAGACAGTAGAGAACTTGAGAGGCTCTTCAGAAATCCATGCAATGGCCCAGCCATCATAAGGATTGATTGCAAAGCACCATCCTGCTACTCGGACACCTCCTAAAAGCAACAAACATTGTCCAGTGTTAACTGCCCGAGTGAAAGGAAAAGTCTGAGGCCTCTTCCATGCTTTGACAGGTCCCAGCTGGTCTCTGGGGAGGGAGGGACAGCTGACACACAGTCTGCAGACACCTCCCGGGACTGAGTGGGATGGGAACCCTGATACCCTGAGCATCTATTATCTATCATGCACCGTGCCAGCCACGTAAAGTTCCATTCAATTCTTGTGCCAGCTCTAAGGAGGGGTATAGTTATTTCCATCTGAATCTGTGAGAACACGGACACTTGGCCTCTGGAATAGCACGGTCCAGTGGATTCTTCTGCAGTGATGGAAATATATTCCGTGCTGTTCTGTCCGGTAGCCACTAGCTACATACCACATACAGCTATCGAGGCTTGAAATGTGGCAATTGTGACTAAGGAATGGAATTTTAAATTATTTTTAGTCTTTATTGATTTAAATGGTCCAATCGAGATTAGGAGACTTGTCTGAGATCACGCAGCTGGTTTGGAATAAGAGGATCTAAACCCATGTTTTCTGTTTCTCAAAGGATGAGAATTTTCCAGGTTGTGATAATCCACTCAGTCTTTCAGCTCTTTCTCCTCTTCCTCATCTCCTCCGTCCAATTCAGAGAGCATTGCTCAGTATCTGTCCATCCCAACCTCTGCCGAACCACCCTGAGGTGATAGAAATAATTCCTAACAAAACAAAACAAAATGAACAAACAAGAGGAGACACTTTTATTTCCTAGCAGCATAGTTCCCACGGGCCTTAGAGTTTCTCACCGCATGAAATGATGCACTGGATGGAGAGAGCAATACTTTCTAGTGAAAGGAAGACCAGTCCCAAGCATGTGACCGGGGGGGAAAAAAAAAAAGTCTTTATTTCTAAGTTCACGGTTGGGGGGTGGGCGGGTAGGGAACAAAAAGGAGGGTAAGGTAGGGCATAGTGAAGAACAGAATTTATATTTCAGAAGCTCAGAAATTTCCTTCAAATCCACCATTTTAAAATGGCAGCAAGATCTCCCAGACACAGGGGAGCAAGGTCGGTTCCTTCATCCCTTCATCCATTCCTTTCTCCCATCTGACCTAACCAACAAGATTTCAGAGAACAGGTTTGGAGGCAGGAACTCAGCTTCGTTGTGGGAAGCACAAAATAAGGGAAAGTAATAGGCATCTCATTTGGAAGAAGAAGAGATGGACACTGGGGGTAAGGGACTTGCCTGAGGCCTCTTGGAAAGCTGATGGCCTGGGGAGGGCTTTCCCGTGGCCAGCTGTGGTTCTGAAGCTGCTCTCTCTGACAGATCTCTCTTCTGTTCCCGGTCTGCAGAAGCCGAGGTGAAGAATGTGATGACATGAATAAGCTCAGTGGTGATGGCTGCTCCCTCTTTTGCCGACAGGAAGACTCCTTCAATTGTATTGGTAAGTGTGTGTCATTTCTTTGGGCTTAGCTGGAGAAGGGGACCCTGCGGGATAGTGTCAGGCCAGTAACAGCAGTAGTGAGGACTAATGATGATTTATTCCTTTGTATTACAAATATTGACGGATTGCCTCCTGTGGGCCAGACCCTGTTTGAGGCACCGGGAAATACAACAATGGGAAGCAAAGGAAAACAGGCAAATGCTCCTGCCCTCACAGAGCTTACGGTCCCCTCCCGTGCATCACAGCAGAGGCTGCTGGTAACTCGTTTTCAAGCCGGCTTCTTCCTTGCTCTTCTTCGCACCAGCTCTCCAGGAGGGTGATTAGTATAGATTTTTAAAGGCTTGTATTCTCACTTTCACAAACCAGAGAAATGATGAAAGTGGTCCAGAATCTCATGGGTTAGAAGTGATTGGAGACAGAACCAGGGCTTGAACCTGACTCTGTCTGATTGTTAAGCACACGCTGAGCTCCTTCTGCTGCACAACCTCCAGCCAAGATCTGGGAACCCCAGTAGTTCCCTTTGCACACTCAGAACGTCGGGCCGTCTCTCTGACGCGAGGGTGGAGGAAGAGCAGACCAGCTTGTGTTTAGAAAGCAAACGTCCTTTTCCCACCTTTACTGAGTCAGTTGGGAAATTTGTGTTCCTCTGGCTCCTCTAGGAGTCTGGCTGATCTTGTTGTTACAGCCCCACTTGGGAGGCCCTGGCCAGCCCAGGGCTGGTAAACAGACAGGGGTTGGGGGGCAGGGATGGAATTTTGAGCTGGCTCAGATGAGATCATACTTCCTTTAAGATGCAAATCGATACCTGAAGATCAAAGGTCCCCCGGCTAATCCCCTGGGCTGGAGGTGAAAACTAATCACAATTCATTTGCAAGTACAAAAGACAGAGGTGCTCTATCTGAAGAGAGAAGGGGCAGCTACCGAGGGGATGAAAACATTGGTGGGAAGATTTCACACTGAAAGGCAATTTTCTAGGAAGACGAAAGGGAAGGAAATGTCATCGGGTCCTCCCATTCGCAGTGCATTACAGGGACACATTTAGACCTTCCTTCTCCAGGGAGATTGTGAGCACTGTGAGCTCTTCACCACGTATGTATCATTCACCCTTAGTCCATTCTCAGCACACATGGATTGAGCACCTACTGTCTCCTTGCCAACAAGTAGGGGCTCAGCAACACAATAAGAGGTGTCCCACAGCTAACTGTGGATGGAAGAAAGGAATACGTGGAGGAAGGAAAGACAGAAGGGGAATTTCCAGGCAGGACCTTGGGTTTTTAAATGACAGAAGGCTGTTTTCTTTGCTCTGTTGATTTGCGCATGGTCCTGGGTAGAAACTTGATGTTAGTCTGGTGGTGTGGTGAAAGGAACCTGAGCTGAAAATTAGGAAAACCAGGCTCTAGTCCTCACTGTGCTTGAGAACTTGCCACATTAACACTGGCCAGGTTGCTTCCCTCGTCTGGGCCTCAGTTTACCTGGTGTAAACTTCAAAGGATTGGGTTAGGTGTTCTCTAAAGGCCTTATGTACACTTGACTTGTGCTATTTCCAAGGTGTGTGACTATTTCCCATGCCCATGAGCTACTTGCCTTTGTCGTCATCCTCGTGACACCCAGCATCACTCCCAGATCATGCTGGAAAATATCTACCTATTTTACTCACACTAAGGTGGCACATAACTTAAGTGCTTCTGGAAGGAAGGGAGGATGTGGTGGTGAAAGTAGGATATGGGACCCTCAAAGAGATGCTCGGGTGGCCCTGGTGCCCACATTCTGGGGAGCTTCGGCACTATGCAGCAATACGCAAACACAAGGTAGCCTCCTACAGGTAGAAGCTCATCATCCACGGAAGGGGTCTGCAAACTCCAGTCCATGGGCCGGAACTGGCCTACTGCCTCTATTGGAAAGTAAAGTCTTACTGGAACACAGCATACTCTTTACGTGTTATCTATGGATGCTTTCCTGCTACAAATTATTGAGTGGGTACAGCAGAGACCCTATGACCCAAAGAGCCCAAACTATTAGTAATCTGGCCTTTTACAGACCTTTGCTGACCTCTGGCTCGTGGATTTGAAGTCTTTGATCATCTTGGTTATTGGAGCCTGGTGCAGAGAGGAGGTGACAGTTATGACATGGTTTGCCATTTCTAAGAAAAAGAACTGAATTTTAAGCATACAGTGGTGGGGCCTGGGAGATTCTTAGAAAGAGCACTGGACAGTGAGTCCAGTCCTAGCGGGCCTTCCCCACCCCCCCCCACCCCCTTGGGCCTAACTTCCCTCCTCAACTTTAGCCGGAATGACTGTTTTGGACTAGATCAGTGATTTTTAAACTGTGCTAACTGAGATGCTTAAGAGGAAAGAGGTGAAGGCGAGGGAGGTGACAAGAAGGCGAGATCTGGACTGTCATAGGTCCACTTGATATACTGTTGTTCTCTACTAGATCCTGAGTATTCTGCTGGCGATGGTGATATTTATTGAACCTCCATGATATACCAACCACATTTATAAACTCTCATTTTCATAATAATCTTTTATGGTCCTGCTTTTACACAAGAGGAAGCTGAGGCATGAGAGTGAACCAAGGATATGCAGTTAAATGGTAGAACCAGGATGCAAACCCAGAGTCTGACTTCAGACAGTGGTGAGCTACCTGCAAAAAAAAAAAAAAAAAAAAAAAGGTAGCTCCTGGTCTTGTAGGGTTTTGAGGGTGAACAAGGAACACACTGCTTTAGAACAGTCTGTCTAGTGAATTAATGGACTGGAATACAGAATTGTCAGTGGCGTGGATGGTGTCCAGGGAAGATTCTGTGTTACCTGGTATGTTGAGTATGGTTTGTATTAGAGGAATGACCTCAGCTACACACCCACCCTCACCAATTAGAATTCCACTATAGAGACTCAGTGAGACACAGGACATTCCAAGAATTAAGGAGTCTATCTGGAGATCCCAACTCCCAGGAGTACATTCCAAGGACAAACTCCATGCCTTTGAGTCTAGAAAACCATCTTCCCTTAAGAACAGCTGAAGAATAGACAGTGAGTCTTTGGCTCCCACCACATGCAGCTTCAGTGAGTCAGAGAAATGGCACTGGAGTGTGGGAGGCTTTGCTGAGGTGGACTGGTTTCATCATTGTATTTGTCAAGACAGTGGCCAAGAGAACAGGCTTGAGTGATACTGACTTGGGTGCACACCATGGCTTAGACACGCGACCTTAGCTAAACGTCGGTGTTCTCATCCAGAAAATGATAAAAGTCTGGAGACTCAACTGTGGAAGATATTTATCAATAATTTGGGAAACTTATCTGAATCTCCTTCCTAGATTTAGGAAATAATTCTCCTTGGTGTAATAATAATGAGGCAGAGCCCAAGCCCTCTACAGAAGTTGAAAATCCAAGTCTCCTTCCTTGACTCCCCTTTACAGCCTGAGCGTGGGCACAAGAACTACACTTTCCCCCCAGTTGTTTTGATAAGGATGGCTACAACCTGTGTGTTTCCAAAGTACCAGTGACAGCATGTGACATTGGTGTGAAAGTGACCATGTTCTACTATCTTCACAAGACCAGTCCTGGGACCTCATCTTGAGCTTAGAGTTGGGCTTTGGAGTGTGCAAGCCTGGCTCTCCAAGCCCTCCCAGAGAGTGTTCTATAACTATCCAGTATTCTCTGAATAGATTTTGTTTGTTTGCTTGTTTTGCTTCAGTAGGCCAAAGTTGGTTTCTGTTGATTGTAACTTAGAATCCTGACTGAAAATTATTGTCATAAGATACTATGAGGTTTAGCCCCATTCTTAGCAAGTTGGATGTGCTTGAAGTACATTAGCTGTTACTTATCTCAGTGTATGCATATGTGTGGGAGTGGGAGTGGGGGATGAGTATCAGCAACAACCACCATTTACAGTCACCCATTAGGTGTGATGTATGTCCCATGTCATGCCCCTTTCTTTAGTGTGAGCCTATGAGAGGACACTTATATCCAGATGAGGAATCTAAGACCTGTTTTGATGTCTTAACCTGGCTAAGGTAACACAGCTCATAGAGGTGTGATCCCATCTCAGACTGAGTAGAGACCCCCTGATTTTTCTACTCTACTACTCTGACCCCCATCTGAATGGATGACTTCCTTCTCTCCTCCCTCCCTCCCTTCCTTCCTTCTCTCCTTCCTTCCTTCTTTCCCTCCCTCCTTTCCTTTCTTCTTCCTTCCCTTCTCTTCTTCTTCTTCGTTATTTTTTTGTCACCGACCATTTAGTTGGGCCAGTGTTTTCCCTGGGTTTGGTAACACCAGTGTGAGCGTGGGTGACAGATTTATGGTGGCATTCCCATTCACTTTTCAGAAACCCACACATCCGGAAGTATTCCCAAGGTGCCAGTGTGTTATTACGCAACACCCCGGGACTTCCCTTTCCCACTTTCCCACCCCAGCGACCTTATCCCCCAGCACATAATAAGTTGCTTGTTAAAAAGAACACCACCCACAAGACCTCTTAGGCAATGCAAGCTGCATCCCCAGCAATGTGAAAATTATCTTGTCCTTTCCCCCCTTTTTAAAACACGTAACATACACCAGGCCTTAGGTTTCAGTTAAAAGATGTGGTATCGGTAAAATGATAACTCCCCACTGCGCACCCCCACCCCCACCCCAACAGACACTGGCTGGAGGCATTGTTTGGCAGCACGGGGAATTCTGTTCCTATAGCACTGAGTCATAAACCACAGCCAGGCTGCTGATAAAAGCTGAAGGAGGGAAAGTAATGCTCAAATTAGACAAAATGTGAAGCATCCCCAAAAGGGGCTCTACCTAGTGATACATCTCAAGCCAGTGCTGGAAGTGAGCTACCTTCTGAGATGACATGCAGTCCGCTATAGGAGATGCAACTGGGGAGGACTCCTCATGCTCGGTTTTGATTTACCACCCTGTGTCCTTCAGGATGGCTGGTCCCAGGGATGAGTTTAGATATGGGGGCCTGGGCTGCAGCTCAGCATCCAGGGGCCTCAGTTTCCCCCTCTGTGACATGGGTGTGATCGGGCTGAGGACTCTGAAGCTTCTTTCCCTGTCTGACACTGGGGCATCCTCTGTGTGTCATTTACTTAAAAGCTTTGGGGCTTCAAATCCTACTTGATGCTGATACACAGTTAGGAGAACAAAGCAAGTGGACCCCCAGGTTGTCATTCCTCTGTGTCTCTTTTTCTCACTTCTTCCCGACTCCTTCCTACCATGCTGGGACTGCCGTGAGCATGACATTGTCTCTGGTCCCTGACATAGCATCTCTAAGCCTGTCCCAGAGCCAGGGCCAGTAACTCAGTTATCTGGGCGGCAGCTGAGGGGGAGAAGGGGAGATCAGTCCTCCTCCCCTGCCCTGTCCCTGGGAGGGGTGGGGGTCACAGAGCCTTGCGGCCCCTGTGTCAGGGTGCCCTGGCCTGCTCCGAGCCAAGGCGGGAAAGGAAAACAAGAAGATGAATCGCCACGTCTTCTTGGTGGATGTCCTAATGATACTTTAGAGCAACAGTGACTAAAAAGGAAAACAGCATCTGGTTGGGGGGAGGGGCAGTGGAAGGGGGAGGCAGAATGGGCTCTGCTGGAAGTTGCATTTATTATTATTTTTCTTTCTAACAAAGTGAAATCATAATAACATGATCCACCTCTCACCTTACAAAAAAGTTAAAATTAAAAAAAAAAAATTAAACCTTCTCCCGGATGCAGGCATTCCTTCAGATTTTCCTCTGTGGGAAGCGTAACTTTCATCAAGTGACCTTCCTGAAATAAAGCCTCCTTTGACATGAAGACATGCCTTGAAAAGAAGAGAAATATTAGCGGTAGTAGCAGTGGCCGTGGTGATCGAGGCGTGGAGGTGGTCACCTGCCAGCGAGGCCAGGAGGTGTGATGATGCGTGGACAGCGATGAAGAACATGGATACGGGGGGTGCCTGGGCAGCGCAGTTGGTTGAACCTCCGACCCTTGGTTTCAGCTCAGGTCGTGATCTCGGGGTCATGGGTTGGAGCCCCGTGTGGGGCTCCGCTTTCGGCAAGGAGTCTGCTTGAGATTCTCTCTCCTTCTCCCTCTGCCACTCGTGTGTGCTCTCTCTCTCTCACCCTCTCAAATAAATCTTTTTTTTTTTTAAAGATTTTATTTATTTATTTGACAGAGAGAGACACAGCAAGAGAGGGAACACAAGCAGGGGGGAGTGGGAGAGGGAGAAGCAGGCTTCTCGTGGAGTAGGGAGCCCGATGTGAGGCTCGATACCAGGACCCTGGGATCATGACCTGAGCCGAAGGCAGACGCTTAACGACTGAGCCACCCAGGTGACCCTCAAATAAATAAATCTTAAAAAAAAAAAAAAAAAAAAAAGAACATGGATTCTGGGTGACAAGCCTGGTTCAGCCACTTTGTAATGTGAGCTTCAGTTTTCTCATCAGTAAAATGGGTTAGTAGTAGATGCTACCTCTTAGGATTGTTTTGAGGATGATACGAGGTTATATATGTAAAGCATTTTTAAACAGTCGCACCTGGTACGTGTTATATATGTGTTTGCTACTCCTGTATTCTTATTGTCGTTATTCATACCGCTGATGCAGAAGTTGTATCAATCCATCCAGGAGTCCTAGGAGATAAATGATGTTATTATCCCAGGTGCCTGCAAGAGATCATCTGAGGTTCAGAGAGGCTAAGGAACTTGCCCAAGGTCCCACAGTCAGAAATAGCAGAGGAGGGGTTCACAGTCCCCTGGGGCAGGGTCTGTCCACTGAACCGTGAAGTCGTGTCGTTTTGTAGGCACCCAACTGAGGTTCAGAGAGGCTAAGGAACTTGCCCAAGGTCCCACAGTCAGAAATAGCAGAGGAGGGGTTCACAGTCCCCTGGGGCAGGGTCTGTCCACTGAACCGTGAAGTCGTGTCGTTTTGTAGGCACCCAACTGTACCAGCTTCTGTGCTGAGAACCCTTTTCTCAAATGATTTCGTTCACTTTCCCATCAACTCGGCACATTCAGACTCATATGTCCATTTTGCTAATGAGGAAACAGAGGTGCCTAGAGTTTCAGTGGCTTTTCCCACGTACTCCAGTCGGGTGGACCCGAAAAGGAGACTTCGGACCCCATCTGCCTGCCTCTAAAGACCATGTCCTGTACCTGGACGAACTCCCAAGAAACACTAGACAGCTTTCTCTTTCCCACCCTTCCTCGTTTGGTGCTCTTGGTGCACAGCAGGAAGTGAGAGTGAATGCATAGGCCCTTCTGAGCCTTTCTCATGAGTCATGAAAACTACAACTTTCAGTTATTATCACCCTATAAACATTCCACTGCATAAACCCCCTGCCCCCGACAAAGGGTCCTCCTGTGTTTTGGGCTGTATTTTCATTTTTAAGAGCTCACCCTCCACGGACAGTAGCCACATTGTTTTTTTTAGCTTAGGAGGACTTTGACACTTAATCCTGTTGTCATGGCAATGTGGTAGGGACAGAGGATCCTGAGTTCAAACGTCCAGTGCTTGTAATTACTCCCTGGGTCATCCTGGGCATCTCCCATCCTCTCTCTGGGTCTCAGTGTCATCTCTGGAAAATGGGCATGATTATAACTCACCGGTTGTGTTTAGAGGAAGATGGACATCATGTCGGTAGGGTGTTTAGCTTAGCACAATGCATGGCAGGTAGTGGACACTTGACAATGTCAGTTACTGCCAAGTCCCCTTCCCCTTCCTCACTCCCATGTCAGTAGTGACTGATACAAAGGCCTCTGGTCCATCCGGGGGATGGGGGGGGGCGGAGAGTGGTCCTGAGCCTGCGGTAAAAATGCGGTGGTCCCTTGTGCAAAGTGACTGCCGCCTTGATCTCAGCTTCCCCAGCTATCAGATGATGGGGCTAGCCAGATGAGCTCCCAGGGCCCTTTCAACTCTGACTTCCAGAATTTAAATCCCAGATCATTATTGTTTTTAAACTGTGCATTTTAAAAGAAATGAGGGCTTGGGGAGGAGAAAGGAATTCCTTTAACCCACAGGGTCAAAGGGAGTCACTGAGGGGACAAAGGAGCAGGAAAGAGAGGCGGTGGGGCGGAAGGCTGCCGTGAGGGGCAGGACCGAAGATCTGAAGTCCTCAACCGGGAGGTCTGATGGATGCATTCAAATACCCCAAGTCGAGTCAGCACCGGTTAGGATCAAGCTGGCCATCCAGCCTCGGACTTCGACTCGCCACCTCCTTCAGAAACCCGGGAGGCCTACCCCACAGAGAGGCCGGGCTGGAATGAAAAGAAACAGGAGGGCTCTGACGCCAGAAGGGAGGAATTCTAGCCCTCAGTCCAGGTCGGCTTCCTGACTCTCAGGGAGGGGTCAGGCTCAGAAAGGCTTGGAGCTTGCCTGAATTTGAGGAATCAACACCACACTTTGATGTGTGCCTTTGAAAGGCAGCCTGACTCCAAGGCAGGTGAATCCGGGTAGCCAAGAACAAGGGCTTCTTTATGGCCTTTGAAGTGACCAGAGACCTGCCTCACCTCCGTGTGCCTTGCTGTGTGTCTGTGCCACCGTCGTGGCCGAGGTAGCTGGGGGAGGTGGGGGGGAGAGAGAGGCCTGGGGGGGCTGGGTGTCGGGGCATTTTGCTAGCTGCTGGCTCTCTGCTCTTTCTTGGGGACCATGTTGTGTTGGAAGAGACACTTAATATTCATGAGCTGTGATCTCCACTTGAAGGGAGTGCCCTGGGGGAAATTGAAATATTAAGCAAGTGAGGGATATAGACCTAATTGTATCCTCCTTTTCTTTTTGGACAGAGAAATAATGTGCTTAAAATAAAATGATGGATGGGCAGTCAGGACTGTGTGAAAACCCCAGTGCTGTAGCCTCCAGAATAAATCAGCTCTAACATATGCAGTCAGAACCAGGCAGAAGATGGGGCAAACGGGCTGCCGGGTCCCATCATGTCATTCATTCATATGTTTCTTGGTGTCTGCTGAGTACCTAGCCCAGTGCTAGGTGCAAGGGGACAAGAGAGCAGTGAGCAAGGAAGGCCAGGGAAATGACACCAATAATTATTTGAATGCAACTGTTGAAAGTGCCAGTAAGTGGACGTGCTTGAAAGTGTGTAAGTGAAGGGTCTCCTTTACACTGGATAGGAGTGGGGAAGGGCCTCCTTGAGAACACCTACATTTAAGCTCAGACTTGAAGGTCGAATAGAATATAGACAAATTAGGGAGCTGTGAAGCAGGGTGATGGAGTAAGGAGTGCAAGAAGTTCAGACTATTAAATCCTCAAGGCAGGCAAGGGCTTGTGAGCGGGTCAGAGAAAGGCAGCATGGCCAGATGGGAGTGAAGGAGGAGGGTGAGGCTAGAGCCTCGCAAGTTCTCATCCTTTAGGCCCCTGCAGACTTCGGGGAGGCCATTGCTCCTGATAACGACATTCTGTGCCTAGCCCTGTACCAGGCACAATAGGCAAGTGCATGCTTGCATCGATCAGGGGTCAACAAGCTGCTGCCCTTGGCCAAACCCAACCTGCTGCCCATCTGGGTACATACAGTTTCATTGAAACCCACGTAGGCTCCTTGGTTTTGATATTTGCAATACAAAGACAGAGTTGAGTAGTTCTGACAGAGACCTTGAGGGCCCACGAAGCCAAAATATTTACTGTCTGGCCCTGTCCAGAAAAAGTACAACTTACCACTGGCATAGATGGATGAGTATATAGGCAGGTAAAAGAATAGCCACTTAGGGAAATCAAGGCACAGGAGAGATGAAGAGGTGAGGGTACTCCCTTATGCATCTTGCTCCTGGGCCTGTAGAAGCTTAGCTGTAATTGTATTGATCCCCCCACATTTTCCCATTAATCATGGGTTTCCCTTACCCTTCATGGAAGAAGTTAGCCCGTCCGTTCCTGTGTCCCCAGCATTCCGCTCCAGCTGGTCATTAACCGATGCACCGAACTAAATGACACTCTGGGGCAGAAAAGAGTGCCCAGAGGAGCCCAAACTGCTCACCACTTAAAGGCAGTCCTGGATCCTCCCCGGGCTGCTGAAGGGAGCGTGTGGGTATTTACAGAGAACCTACTACGTGGTCTCATTTCAAACCCACAACACCCCCGGCAACCAGGCATTATTATCACCACTTTCCAAATGACACAACAGAGCCCCCAAATGTTTAAGTGACTTTTGAGAAAGTGTCCTTCATTCAGTAAATATTTATTGAGCTGGAAAACCACCACGCAGGGAAACAAACCTTCAGGAGTGCTGCGTCCCATGGCTGCTGGTGGCCTCACAGCATACTTAACCTCCTCTTTGGATCTCCAGGAGGCTGCAGGAAGGGGGCAG
>NC_138382.1:64447611-64502552 GCF_054177405.1 Leptonychotes weddellii
CCGTCCCCGACAGTAGACATTGTAGTAGAAATAGCTCATGATTAATTTTATTCGTTTCATTAATTTAATGCTTTTTCTCTATTAACTCCCTTGATTAATTGCATTGACCCTCTGTGGTAGTTTTAATATTCTGCCGGCTAGAGATGGCAGGATAAGAAAAAAGCACAGAGAAGTTAAGTAATTTACTCAAGGCTTCCAGTAAGGGAAGGCTGGCTCTTAAGCCCTCAGGCTGAACTATTAATTTATGCTAACTCTAGATCATTAAGGTTATCTAATAAAATGTGTCCTCTTGATCAAGAGCTGAACAGCTTGTCCGCAAACAGATAATGAGAAGGGGAAACAATGCGTGGTGCAAAGGAATCTTCACATAACAAAAGGATCCCAGGATCTCTTTAAGAAACACTGTCTGAAGTGTTTGTTTACAGATCATTAAATACTTAACAGAGGGAGAAAGTAAAAGCGACTTTCTCTTGACTGCTACTGATTCAGTACCGAGAAGAAATTAAGATAAAGCAAATCTGAAATTATAGTAATTTTTAAGGGATTGAGTTTTCAATTTTCATTTGCCAGACAGAAAGATGAAACACTCCGCACCCCGGGGGGTCTGCAGCCCTGCTCACCAGGGCTAAGGTTACCTTCCCCCCTACCCCAGGCAGCAGCTAGGGGGTCTCGCAACAACAGCTGGAAGCCCATGTGACCAATCTCGCACTCCTTTTTGTCTATGTTAAGCACCTGCTGCATAAGCTCTGTGCTAGGTAGGGTGCAGATGGGAGTGACAAGTGGCAGCCAAAGTCCTTCATTGGAGGACTTCCGAAGACACGTGTTGTTAAGGATGTGCAGGGACTGGTGGGAGGGGACCACAGGAGGAATGTGAAAGCCTCCTGGTGTGGGGGATGGGTCTGTGAACAACACTTCCTGGGCACCTGGGCTCAGTAAGACCAGGTGCGGAGCGCTGCAGCTATAAAGGTCCAGAATGAAGCTTCTTTTGGGGGGTGCAGGGAGTCAAGTGGTTCCAAAAATAAAACTACTCAGAGGAAGTCACAAGATAGGTGGGTGTCTGGGTGCGATCCTGCAGCAAGGCGTGGTTTCTGGGCAGAAGCCTGACATGCCGGGGGCACTGTTGTTAAGATCAACCTCCCCTCAGTGGGATGCTCTTCAAGGGCCAACCAAGTACTCTTGGCAAACTGATCTGAAGAGAAATCAGAGTGAGTTTGGCTTTCAACACCAGTCAGAACCCCAGCCCAAATTATCCGTTAAGATTGAACTACACTTTCAACCACTGTTGGCAGGGCTGTAAGAAGTCCTGGCTGGGGCCGATCCCTCAGTTCAGGAGTCCAAAACCACGCCTATAACTTGAGTTCAGCCTCATTACCCATGAGAGGGCTGCACACGCGTCTTAAAACCCTCTACTTCTCCATTTGTCTCTGTGTCTTTGGCCAAGAGAACTCCTGAATGGGGAGAGAGAGAGAGAGAGAGAGAGCCGACTGACCTGACCCAGGAGCACAGGGGACCGCTTCTCTGCTCCAGGCTCAGTCCACCAAGCATCTTTTTCCATCTGTGAAATGGGAGTGCTGTTCTTCACTTCACTGGGGAGCTAGGATATATCCTTTCCTTCCTTTATGAATTTATTCATCCCAGATTTGTTGAGCGCCTTTTACATGTCAGGTCCGTGCTAGGCACTGAGGATGCCAGATCTGCTGTGCTTGAGATGGTTGGTTCCTGTCCTTCAGAAAGTGTTCAATAAGTATCGATTACAATGACTATGAATAATCTAGTTCTTACAAGTAGCGAACGCCCTGTCCCTGAGATCAAGCAGAAAGTTAAGAATCTTTACTCAGGAAAGCCATGAGGGGGATTCTATTAAATAGCATGATTAAACAGACCCATTTCAGTGTGTTTCTCCCCTAACTTATCTGGCTCTTTCTTGAAATTTTGAAACTTCCTCTGAAGTGTACCCCTTTCCAGTTTTCCTTAACTCCTCTGGCCACGCCAAAACAGACCTTCTGCCCACGCTTTAAAATATTAGAGCTCTCCAAAGTCCCAAAAGCAGCTACTTCTCAGGCTGTACTCTCCCTGAGCTCATCATTCAAAACCAAAGACCCCAGAATCTCTGTCTTCAGTCTGGGCTTTTCTCTGGACCTCTGTGTGGACTTGTATACCTAGTTGCTCTAACTGGATGCCCCATGATACTCAAACTCAACGCATCTGATAGCAAGCATACTGATTTTCTCCCCAGACCTGCGGCAAATCCTGTTTCTCTGTCTCAACTAGTGGTGCCACTCGCCAATCAGACTTTTCCACTAGAAGCTTGGGAAACATCCTTAACTCGTCCCTCTCTGTCACTTGCCACATCCAGACAATCACCATGGTGCCCATTTTACTTTGAAAACTAACCCCCCTCCCCAAATCGGTCCCTCCTCCCTCTCCCTGCCTTCCTTGCTCTGAGTCCTCCACCTGCTCCTGCCTGGAATTTTGCAAGAGATAAAGGTCCCGGGTTCCCCATCTGGCTTGCCCTCACCTATACTCCCCTGTAGTGAGAGCACGCTCTCCTAAAATGCAAACATCATTTTGTCACTCTCCCTTTGAAGAGTCAGGTGCCCTTGAGATAAATCTAAATCCCTTACTGCGGCGTTCAAGGTCTGAACCTGGTATTTGTACTTCACGCCCCAGCATCTTCTGTGCTTTATCTACTAGGTTGTTTCCCTTGGCTCACAGAGACTGGCATGTAGCCCCACTCCCCGGCCTAGGACCTCTCAAAGATTCAGCCCCTGCGTTACCTCCCAAGGGAAGCCTTCTCGAATCTGGGTAACACTCAAGGCTCTGTGTGTGGTGGTGGGAGGCCCTCCTCTGTGCTCCCATAGCATCTCGTACTGCAGGACAAAGTACTGTGTACTCAGTCATTGACTTACTGGTCCCCGTCACCAGACTCTGGGCTCCTGGAGTGTTGAGATCCGGTGTAATTCATCCGACTCCCCAGAATTCAGTCCCGGACCTGGCAAATAATTTGCGGCTCAGTAAATACAGAATAAGTGAATGAAGGACATGTTTCTTAGCAGACAGTTTTATTATTCAGGCAGCAAAGTGTAGTAGAGCTTTGTTGGTCTTTAGAGGAAGACAGACCCCTGTTTAAATCCCAGGCCCTTCTGCCTTCTCGGGGTCCTCTCTGGCAGGATGTCTCTCATTGGGATGGTTTTGTGCCCAGGCTCCGGAGCTGAGTTGCTGAGTTCCAATCCCATTTCTGCCTCAAAAGTGGGGTGGGGGCTACTTTAGTTTCTTCATCTATAACGGGACCATGTCACGATATTGACACACCACGGAGCTGCAAAGCCCTATACAAGTGTTTGCCAATAATGTTCTTTTGAGCCTCTTTCCCTTGGTATAAAGGAGAGAGGGACTCGGCCACAGCTCTCTTTCCCCATCTCAGTGTTGACCATGGCCCTAACTCTTTGACAAGGTCCACACGGTTTAGAACCTTAGCAGAAGGGATGTGCAGATCCGGGGGCTTTGGTGGTTACTTAGACCCCCCCGCCCCCGCACAGGACTGTCTGATAACCCCAAACTGAGCTGCTTTTCAAAACCCAGACCCAGTGCCTGCCAGCTTCCTTTTCGTGAGGGAGCCTAATTCTCTGGTAGCTGGAAAGGACTGCAGGTAGGCCACCCCCCAGGCAGAGAATTCAAAGGGAAGTGGATAGCTGTGTAAATAGCACTGCTTTACGGGGGCATTTAAGCCTGTGCTCTTTGTTAAGGGAATTGATGGCTTTGTAAGTACTGCCTCTGAAGGGAGTACTTGAGTTGAAGGCTCCCCATCTGTCCTCGTAAATTCCCTAATGGACTGTGGGCCTGGAGGCTGGGCCCCGGTGTGTTCAATCACCTGCCAACAAAAACTCGGATTCCACTTTAAAAAAAAATTAAAAAGGTTTAACCAAAACATAAGTGATTGAGCCGTTGCAGTTTAACTGGCATGGAGTAGCAGAGACAGATTGCTTCCTTTAGAGAAAGGGGACTCCTGATCCTTCACGGAATCTGTTTTCCTGCTGGACTCCATGCCAGGTGTTTTTTATACAGCTTCTCATTTCATCCCCCAAATGTCTGAAAGAC
This sequence comes from Leptonychotes weddellii, assembly GCF_054177405.1. Taxonomy (NCBI): domain Eukaryota; kingdom Metazoa; phylum Chordata; class Mammalia; order Carnivora; family Phocidae; genus Leptonychotes; species Leptonychotes weddellii. Next base: position 64,451,710 of record NC_138382.1, read on the forward strand.
AGTCCTTTTCTCACCGATTGGCCAAGGAGGAAACCAGGACTGGGACGTGAAGTGTTCTGTGTGCTGCTCACGGACACCTAGCACCTTAGTGCAGGGCAGGGATGTGACCTCAGCTCCCGCAGCCTGCCCCCCCGCCCCCCCTCACGGACCACAGCATCACAGCGTCTCGGACAGACTCAGATGAGCTTGTCTCTTTAGATCCCCCTCAGTGTCCACAGCCACACAAAGGACATGAATTGGGAAGCATGGGTGGATGCATGGGCACAGATTATGGAATCCAACTAGTCAGGATTGGATTCTAGCTTCAACTTGTGAAACCTTATGTGAATCTAATGACCTCACCTCTTTATACACCAATCCCCTTGTCTGTTAAGTGGGGATAGTAATAGCACAAAACACACTGGGCTCTTCTTGGATTAAATGACACTATAGATTGAAAAACATTTAACATTTAACAACGTGCCCAGCACGTTCGAAGTCATCTGATTATTCATTTAACCAATACACTTATTACCTGGTAGCTAATATTGTTATTGGAGAGGTAGAGGATGCTATGGGAAGACATAAGAGAGGGGCAAGCAGGCCCCTGGGGGGGAGGGGCGGATTACCAGAGAGATTTTGCAGAGGAGTTTTTGGTTAAACTATGGATAAGGATGACTGGAGACTAGTCAGAGGAAAAGCAGTGCTGGGAATTGGGGGAATATTGTCCCTTCGGGAAGCAGCCACACTTTGAGGCTGTCAGCTGAGACTTGAGTACGCTAGAGAAGAAATGAGAAAGCTACAGAAGCAGGCAGGGACCAGATTATGCCTTGTCCATTATCATCAAGCCTCTGCTGGCAAATGTTGAATGAATACCAGTATCTTCTGAGTCAGCCGATTTCACTTTTGGCCAGGCTGCAGTTAGTTAGAGGGGTTTTCTGCTGTGTCCTCTCTGAGCCTTCTCTTCTTCAGGTTAAACATCTCCATACATAGGAGTATTGTTCAGTGATCCTGCCTACCTTGGGTCCCATTCTCTGACCATATTCTAGGTCCTCAGGGGCCCCAAACTGGTCTGCCCAGCCTTCTGAGAACCACAGGGGGCTTCTCTGATCTCTGTTCTGGAATCTATAGCCAGTTACCCAGTCTGCAATCCCATGTCTTGTTTGGGCAATCACCTTTTCCAGTCAGTAGAAACTGATCTCAGAGTGACCACTACTCCTGGGAACTTTTTCTATACATGAATAGTAATGCTGACCCTTATCATTTCTGATAAAACAAAACAAAAAACAAAAAACCAAACAGGTTTTGATGGATATTTTTAAATGTTCCAGGGTAACTCTTAAAATTCAGGACCAATTTTCCCTTCCTTCCTTCCTTCCTTCCTTCCTTCCTTCCCTCCCTCCCTCCCTCCCTCCCTCCTTCCTTCCTTCTTGCCTTCCTTCCCTCCTTCCCTCCCTCCCCTGTTTTTTCCCTATTGGGAGTAGAGAGAGACATACACACACATATACAAGTTTCTGTAGGGACAAAAACAGTTCAACAATACAGATCAAAGAGCATATATTCAAATTAACATAAAATCCTCTTCCAAGGGCATAAAAGGAGCCCCCGCCATCATGTAAGGTAAAGAAAACTTACCGGAGTACAGCTAAGCCCATTGACTGGGCTTCTGCCAGTTAGCGCAGTGTGGCATATCTCACCAACTTGGAGATGGAGGACACTGTGGCTTGAATGCCTCATCTTTCTGAACTTATCTGAACCATATGGCAGGAGGATGGTCTTCGAAGTGGGCCAAGCCAATCAGGGCTCGGATGGGAGGGATCCATTTTGACACTCTAGTTTCTTGCATGGGAACCCCACCAAGAACCAAGCATACTGCGGTCACCTTAGTCACGACCAACTGTGCCAGACTGGGGTGACTGGCTTGGTTTTCATGTGGTGCCCTGATTCATCCTCAGTTCCTTGGCTACTGTTATTTAACATAGCATCCACTTGCCCAGAAGTCTCTCTTCTCTGGAAACTTGAGGACACCCTAACGGATTGCTAGGTGGCTCGTTTTACTGCATTGAAGAACAGGCATGCGTATGTGCCCAAACTGCCTTTGTTTGGATGCGTGGTGTTTTCCTTATGGTTACATATGCACATTCTCACAGATCAATTTCTATTTGAAATTGCATAGCCCCAATATTTATATAATGAGCCTTAATGAGCCAACCCAAACCCTTGGCCTGTAGCTTTCAGTGAGTTACTTAACCTTTCTCAGTTCCCACATCTGCAAAAGGACGCACGCAGACTAGATAATTTCTGGAGACCCTTGCAGGGCTAACCCTCCATTCGTTCGTTCATTCAGCACTCTGTCCTGACTGTCCTCGGTGTCCTGAAATTGGAAGTGCAGTAATGGGCAAAACAGCCTATGTTTCTGCTCTCAAGGAGCTGCCCTTCTGTTAGGGCAAATGCAGTCATCAAGTGCACTGGTGAAGAAGCAATGTAATGCTGCATAGACAGTGAAATCCTGAGTGGGGTACAGTCCGCAGAGATGGGAGTGGAGGCAGCACTGTTGGAAGAGGGTTCACTGAGCACCGGACGTGAGGCTGAGGCTAAGACAGTGAGCTGAGCAAGCCATGTGATGGTTCGGGAGAGGAGTTCTAGATTGCATCTGCGATAACGAAACGTGCAAACAATAACACATCTGAGTGTTTGCCGTAATAGTTTAGCTGATCATTGCAGCCACTTTCTAAAATGGGTGGGAAAAGCAGTTTTGTCATTTTGTTTTGATAGACACAAAGAACGGAACCCAGAATGACGATGTGTGTTACCCGGTATTGGAGAATTGAGCTTCAGATTTTGATTTCCTGTCCTTTATTCCACCTGCTGTTCGCTAGAGCCCTCTCCTGTGTTTCTCAGAACAGGTTCAACCGCCGTTCTAGTTTTCATTTTGCTGGTATTTCCCCATCTTCAGACTGAAAACCTGGTTTAATGATTAAAGGGGGGAACATTAAGAACCAAATTCATTGTAAAATGACTCTGTTGAAGGGGATTATAGAGCTACTTGACATAACTCTTTCTAGAGAAGGGAAATCGCAGCTCAGGGAGGGGAACGAGAGAGCATCTCTTCTTGACTCCCGTTCTCTTGACCAAGCTACTGATTCTGAGAAAGTGGCCCGTTCTCTTTTCTTTCTCTTTCTTTCTTTCTTTCTTCTTTCTTACCTATTTTTTACTTATTTATTTTTGGTGTGGAGCAACGAGATCACATTACAACCACGGACACCCGATTTGCAGATGTCTACCATCATTACCCTTTTGTGCCACTTTTGTACATTCTCTGCATATAAATGCTTCAGATTGCTTTTCTCCGTTTATTATTAGCTTCTTTTATCCAAGGCAAATCTCATTCTGTTATTTCCTGCTCATGCTTTTAAAGCCCTTCTGGTCCTAGGTATCACTCTCCCTCCTGTCTGTGCTTAGGATGCCTGCCTGTTTCGTGGCCACTACATAATTCATTATGGGACTGAATTTTACCTCCTCTCCCATATCATGAGATAGTGCTGGAACCCAAAAGAGACCCAGCTGAAAATCATTCAGGGCTTTGAGCATTCTTCTCTATTGAATGCCTTGTCACTTATTAGGATCACTATCTTTGCTTATCATCTTTTTAGGCCGTTCAAATACCTATACTAAATTCAAGGTGATGCAAATGTATCTTCAAGTTCCAATTCATAAGACCATCAAATCTCTTTATTAAATTTCAGTCCGGTATGCACCACCTTTTCTATCCAGATGTTCCATTGCTTTGAAATTCAGTTAAGAAAGAAACTAAAACAATATTTAGGACAGATGGTGAGGCATGATGTCTCATGGGGGAAAATATTATGGGATGGTTTAGATAGAATTGGATTTTTCCCCCTAACGTGTGCTTGGATTTATAATAGGATCTCATTATAATTAATATTTTCATAAAAATCTTTCTATCGTACAATCTGCTGAAACAGATTCAAGTCAGGTTTGCGGTCTCTTCAGTACAATCAATAACAGACATTCTGAAATTCCAGAAGAACTTTGTTAATTCATCTTTTACGAGCAGCAGCTACGAGAATGGCTTTGTCCTAAGAATCAGAGATGTGAATAGAAGTTAACACTGGAGACAGCCCAGAAATGTCTCAAAATCCAAGAGCTGTACATAGTCACCCATTCATTCATTCTCAAATGTCAATTACATAATATGGCGAGACAGTTTTCTTGATCCAAAAGAAAGGTGTGCACTTGGAAACGTGCTTCCGTGAAACCTGTGTCACATGGGGCGGGGTGGGGGGGAGAAACAATAATACATAAGATTTATTTTTAGATAGTGAATAATGGTGTGAAGGAAATACAACAAGATGGTATGTATGCTCTAATGGGGATGGAGGAATTGGATGTGAGCTTACTGTAAGTAGACAAGGTTGTTATTTGAGGAAGTAATATTTTAACTGAGCCCTAAATGATGAAAAGGAAGAGGTTGTAAGAAAAGCCAGAGAAAAAGTATTCTAGGTAAAATGAACAGCAAGTTCAAGTTCCTGGAGCCATAACAAATTTGGCTCATTTAAGAAATAGATGCATGTTGAACAGGGGGTTAACTGGATGGATGGATGGATGGATGGATGGATGGATGGATGGATGATAGTGAGCGAGGGGGGCAGTAGTAGATGATCAGCTAAGGTGGGAACTTGTTGGCCGAGACAGAGACTGAATCTCACCTCATGTGTTATGGGAAACCATTGAGGAGTTCTAGGTAGGAGGATGGCCTGAAAGTTTATGTTTTTAAAAGAGCACTCTGGCTGTGCTCTGGAGGAGGGGGGATTAGGAAACAGACCGAGGAAGCAAAAAGACTAATTCAGTGAGCATTGGAGAAGTGACAGTGGCCTGGGTTAGGGTGGCAGCGATGGAACAGAATATCCCGAGACGAAAGGGTATATGGGATGTGTCCATGGGCTTTATGTGGGGTTGGAGGGCAGTCTGAAAAAATGGGAGAGATGACTCAGACGGTTTTGGTTTGGCCATTGTTGGGCAATGTTGTCATTTACTAAGATGAGGAAGAAAGGAATGTAAGGAGAAACCATTACTTCTGCTTTAGACATGATGGTTCGTGATGCTTTTAAATAGATATTTAAGTAGAGATGTCACTGTAGGCAGTTAGGACTCAGAGAAGAGGTAATTTCTAAAGAAATGATTGAGCCATCGACACATAGATATTTTAACATTTTTATTATAAATGAGGCTGAATGATAGAATGTAGATAGATAGGAAAGGGGACCCAAGGCCTGGCCCTGAAGCCTGGCAGCATTTACAGAGATTTAGGGAAGCAGAAAACAGCAAATAAGTCTATGTGGGATAAGCTGAGAGCCAGAAAGAAATGGGATGGCATGTGCCATGGAATCCATGAGAGAATGCTTCGGGAAGAAAGGGAAGGGCTACTTCTTTATATGCTTCAAGGCAGTCTAGCAAGATGAGGATTTTGATGTTATGGTTTTAGCCACCTTGAGGTCAATGGTGATCTTGACAAGATTGATTTTGGTAGAGTAGCAAGTACAGAAGTTAGACTGGAGAGAACTGAAGAGTGAATTATAGGTGAGAAGGTGGGCAGTATAAGTAAAGATAACTCTTAATAAACTCTGTGAATCATGGAAAGAGAAGTGTGAAGTAGGAAACATAGAGGTAAGGAGATGTGGAATGAAAGGAGGTTATTTTATTTTTTAATTTTTGCATTTCTTTAACATTTTTATATAGGCCATATCCTGTTTTGCTGGTTTGGAAGGAGGGAATAGTGATGCAGGAAGGAAAGGGGGTCAGTTTGTGTTGGACAAGTAACAATATGAAAGAGTGACAGGTGAGGCTTCATGGAGCTAAAGATGTCTGAGTCAAATCTTTATGGGAGACTCAGGCAGAGACTAGCCTTTCAGGCTAAAGAAATAAGGACAGAAGCTCTGAGCTGTGAATTCTGGGAAGAAACATTTGAGGACAGAGCTGTGGTTGGGAATGAGGATAGACAAGACAGTTGGAGCTAGCCTATGGAAGGATTTGAGTGCTAGGTGGGGACGTTCACATTTTGCAGAAGTCAACTAAGTACTTATTTCAAATACCATCATAGATAAATTGCTCATAGATTAATCACTTTAGGTTCATTACTCTTAGGAAATGAGGAAGACCCAAACCAGTTAAGAGAGTATTGTAAGGGCCAAGTGGACAGAGGACCAACCTGTCCCCCGGACAGTGCTCTCCATGATAGGCCTGGGTGTGGGATGGGAGTGTTAATGTGAGGCTATATCCAGATCCCATCCTTCTTTTCCTAGTGCTTTCTGCTTGCTAGATGATGCCTGGTTGTCACAGTGGAACACAGGAAGGAATTTCTGGCTCACTTTTATATATGGCCAACCCTTGCAGGAACCAGAAACCAACTTAAGCTCCTCAGATTCAGTAGACCTAACCAGCATCTGAAACTTGTTAGCAGATTCATGATTCTTTAGAAGCCCTTCACCACCCTGTCTTTTGTACTCCGGACAGGCTGATCTGGTTGAGGAGGTTAAGGACAAATCCCAGTTTGAACAGAATTAAACAAAGTCAGCAGTGTGGGTTTGACATGAAGCCTTTGAAACATGGGCGATATAAAGTCCGGTCATTTCTGTTCCAGAGGAAACATATACCAATATTGCCACCACCATCTCCCTACCAAGCTTCCCCTTTGTAAACCTTTGGGGGTTAAGCACTCCAGTTTCCCATGTTCCAAGAAGCTATTATTTGGACACAAAGACTGTGCATTTTTTGGTCGTTTGTTGTTGTTTGGATGAATTGTTATGTGGCATGAAGCTTGTTGTGGTTGGACCCATCCCTAAACAAACAGCTGAATTTAAAAATACTATTTTTTCTGGTGTTTAAAAAAAATACGGAAAATAGTCATCATTGGACTAACTGAATATCCTAATGCCAATCACTGTTCCCTCAGCTGGAAATAGAAATGGATACTAATTTCTCAAAAGTTGACCCATCTTCACAGACAAGAAGTTTAGAAAAACTGGTAAATTCTACCATCCTTTGGAAGGTAGCCCATGATAGGAGAGCATGCATTCAAATTATTTGGTTACTCCCTGAGTCTTATTACTTATTACATTTCCTATTACTTAAAGCTGTCATCTGTAGAGTGTTTTTTTTTTTCTCAATGGGCTAGAGACTTAGTAACCCCCATAGCTTCTCAGACTACTAATATTTGGACCACACCAGGGATGTCGTGAAAAGTGAAAATGGAGATTCCCAAAAGGAATATTGAAACTTGGTTAAGGTAACAAATTATTTTGTCACCAGAATTATATACCGAAAACCCAGTCTGGTAAATCGGCATGGTGTAGTAGAAAGGGCTTTGTGTTAAGAATTCAAGAACAATGATCTAGTCTTGACTCTACTAGAGACGTTCTCTAAAGGCTTCAGCAAATCACTTCAATTCCGTGAACCTCAGCTTTCCCATACAGGAGATGAAATCATTGCTTTCAGCTCCAAGATCATCATTGTTGTCATAGACCATTTATTGATCACCTGTTATGTCCTGAGTGCTTCACCAACATTTACCACTAGACTATAAGTTCCATGAGGTGAAGGTCATGGATGATTTATTTACTACTCTGGACCTACAGTTTATCACAGTACCTAGCACACAGAAGAAACTAAGCAAACATTTTGGGTTGTTATATAATCACATGTATTATTAAGTGATCTGAGCATGATAGTAAACATTCAATCCTCCAACCATTATTCAGATGAAGAAAGCAAGGTCTAGAAATTCTAAGTAATTTCCCCAAAGTCAAATAAATAGTAAATGGTGCACCTACTAAGCAAAATCAGGTCTTATACCTCGCTGCCCCCTAAGAGTATGAAAATCACAGGTATTCCTGCTCAGAAAAATCTTCAAAGTCTCTCCATTTCTAAACAGGAAAATTCAAATACCTCAACATGGCATTGCAATCCTTCCTTACACTGGCCTCAGGTCAGCTTTTCAGTTCATCGTTCCAGGACCCATCATTCTCCCGTAGCTCTAACCTTGACAGCTTCCTCATATACACACACATTGGTTGAGACTCATCCAGTGCTCATACTCTTCCCTTCACCTCCCCAAATTCTTTTCTTCCTCCAAGATGTTGCCCCAAATTGTCTTCTTGGGAAGCCTTTCCCTGTTTTCCCAAGCAGTATTGATTCTACCCAGAAAGGAGGAGCCCAGTCTGATGTGTCAGTGTATCCCCAGTACCAGCACAGACACAGAGCAGATACTGGGTAAATAAATATTGGTTGTCAGGATTGATTCTATTCTCCAGTTCGTATCAAGGAGTAAAGGTGATCTTAGCTGGGGATAATAATGACCCTCACTCCCGAATCTTCAGAAAGCTTTAGTGCCTCTTATTTGTTGCCCATTCATTACTGAAATGATTGCAAGAGGATTACTGCTTTCTTAGTCCCATATGGACATTATGGATATGTTTGTGAGACAGCCACTCTGGGTTTGTTTTAGAATAACTGCAATCAGTCCCAAAGTTTGAAGAAATTTTATAGCAAAGCTAGTTGAACTTTTAGACAAGATATGTCATTCCACTGGAAGAAGATACCACTGTTTTGATGAAATCTGGTTTGCAGTACTGTCATGGTATGGCTGGTAATCTCATCACAGAAAAGTATGCCAACACCTGGTTAGTTGAGAACATGCCTAAACTGGTAATAATCGATCGTAAATATAATGCATCCATTGTTTTCATTTGTCATTCATCCGCTCATCTATTCCTCAACCATTTGTCAGGCACCTCCTTCATTCTAGGTCCTGTGCTGTGAGTTGGGAATACAGGGGTGAGAGTCAGCAACTTTGTACCCAGAGATACCTTCTGCCTGCTGGGATAGGGCTGAAAGAGGGTCTTGTTCATAGACAGGTTGACCAAAGCTGGATGGGGGGAATCTGGGAATTGTGAGAAAGAGCACAGAGGAAGGTCATCTGATCAAGCTAGGATGGGAGTGAGTAAGAGAGAAGGGAGGATGGAGATAGCCTGCTAGAGGAGACGCTCTTAGCTGCATCTGAAGACCCGGCAGGAGTTTTAGCAAAGTGAAAAATGAGAAATAGATCCTAGGCAGAGGAAACAACCCCTGTGAGGTCATGACAGAATGATGGGGAATGGCTGGTGTGGAAAACTGCAGGAGAGGTTCATTGTGGAGGGTCTTGTATGCCAAGCTAAGGAAGATGATCTCCATAAGCAGGGAAATCTGTCACAACATTATATGTGAAGCACGGCATGGGCAGAAATGGATTTGGGGTAGGAGAGTTACTCCTCAAATCTGCTAAATTATCCCCCTATCCTGAGGAATACACATTATCTCAGGCCTTGTTTGAAGAACACATTAGCTTGAGTTCGTTTTTGCAGTAGTCAATGGCTTATGACTGTCTGGTCTTCAAGATTCTTGAGCTGAGGGCTTGTGGAAATCATCCTAAGATCTTGTACTGAGCTAACAAGAGCAATTTATGTACCTGCTTCCTTTTCCAGCAATGAACTCTCTAGCTCTTTCTTTTATTCATTCACCTCAAGGATTCTAGTGGTATTGCAAATTCGCAATTTTCTAATCAAGCTAAGTTCATTAGTGTCCCCCAGTTGGGTTGAAGTAGTTCCACTATAAGTAAATAGATTCAAGATTACCTGATGATCATGGACAGATTAGAGGCTTGAATCCAGGCTTTCTGACTTTAAGGACAAGAACTCTTGACAAAAGCCTAAGCCCCAGCCTTTGCTTACATGCCAAGGTAAACTCATCTCATTCTCCTAAGACTTGGCTCCAAGCTCTCCAATAAGGGCAATAATGTCTGAGCATCTCAAATAGTGTCCTTCAGACAAGCCTCAGGAATGCAAAGGCAATGGCATTTCATCCTGATGCTCCAGACAGATGGAAAGTGAAAATTAAGTCAATGAGAAGCGGCATCATCTGTGTCTGTCCACTTACAGAGAGTCCATCTGCCTCAGGCTCCTGGAGCTGAGTGCATTTCTTCCAGAAGGAAAACAAAGTAGCACAGGAATGTTCAGCTGGGGATGACAGACTTGGCAATGCCTGCGCCCCACATCAAGTCTTTTAGCTGGATAGAGCAGTTTCTAAATGTGTTACTGCACAAGAGGGACTGAGTCTGAGACAAGGAGTTCTCTTATGTCAGGGGAAGAAGGGGTGAGGTGGGGAAATCATACTGCCCAGTGCAAGCCCACTGTAAGCCAGTCACCAATGGCATCTCAGCTCCTTTCCCTCCACCCTAAGACCCTGTCTAAAGAAACTTCTCAAAGGGTGCAGAGTGTGAACTATGTTTGGACAGGAGTACGTGCACTGGGAGTGCTGGATTTTAGTCATTCATTCATTCAACAATTATTTGTTGAGTGCTCCAAGGGGTTATATGATGATCAGTGCTGCCTAGCTACTACAGGGAAGGCAGGTGCCAAGATAGTCATTTGACCTTGGTATTGATTTTAAACTCTTTTCACTATAACCTGCTCAGCTACCAGCGTAAAGTGTTCAAAAAGCACCAAGTAAATGGATGTAATGAAAACGGGAAGGCCAGTTTTGTTTTATTGTATTGTTGTTGCTGTCCTTGTTTTTCCTGGCCACATATTTTTATTCCATTTCTCGTTCTGTTCTCTACAGTGCTTGGGGCATGGGAGTAGAGAGGGAGAGAAAATTCCCCAGATGAAGACTGGCAGATGTAGCTGAAGGGCCCCCGGGACTCCAGTAGCAAAAGAAAATGAATAGCAGAGTCCAAGGATGTTATTTCAAAAAGTGGCTCATGGTAGCTTTGTCAGCAGAATCTTGGAGGAGAAACCAGGCATATTTATTCTCTCTCTCTCTCTCCCCCTCTCTCCCTCCACCACCTCCTATCTCTCTTTTAACTCTGTCTCTGCCTGCCTATCTATCTATCTATCTATCTATCTATCTATCTATCTATCTATCTATCATCTATCTATCATCTATCTATCTATCTATCTATCTATCTATCTATCTATCTATCTATCTATCTATCATCTACTGAACTACCCTCCCACTTATTTACCTGCTATGCCTACCCCGACCTCTCCTTCATTCCCTAGTTCTGCTGAGTCCCAGCAGACAGAAATATGGAGGTCTTAAACATAATCAGGGAGAAGTTAGCCCTCATGAGAACTCAGCTTTAGCCCTAATTCCTGCCACTCTGAGGTGTCTTTGCTGAGAATATGAATTAAGTCATCTTAGAGAATAGATCTTCTGTGATCTTATTATAATCTTACCCTCCCTGTCTTCATGTTGGAGGGGGAGAATGTGGTACGAGCAGTCAAGCGATCTTATCCTCAAAAGGATGTGGTTTCATTATTCTGTAGCTAGAGCATGGGGGCAGAGGGGCATTACCCTCTGAGGTATAAAAAGCCCAGGCTCCTACTTCTAGCTCTGCCACCATCTCCCTCTGTGATCTGGAAGCAGACTCCTTACCGCCTCTGGATCTCAGTCTCCCCTTAGCTAAAATGAGTGAAGTTGTTGGCATTGTACACACATCATCTTGTGAAATAAGTGCAACAACACAGGGTAAATATATTATTTCCTCCTTTTCTTTTCTTGGATGAGAAAATAAAGTTCAGAGAGGTTAGGTTAGCTTATTTAAGTCCTATAAGCCTATATATGACAGAGCTAGGATCTGAACCTGGCTTTGCCTGATGCTGAAACCTGTGCTTTTTGCAATTCCCTTGACTGCGTTTTGAAAGCATAGAGTCTGGATTAATGGCTGGTCACTCTCGGATTGGGTCTACATTTTATTATATGTTAAGTTGGCCCCGTTCACCAAGAGGTTGGAGCTACTGAGAAGTGCTGAGTCTGTCTTCTCTCCATCCTTGAGCTGCCAGGCATGATACTGGTCACTGGAGTCCTCAGCTGGCTCAGACTCATCCTTAAATAATTGAATTATAATGAATTGATTTATTCTGGCTCTTTTGATAGTATTTCACTATGTAAACTGTTTGCTGAAATAAACAAGGGATTTTTGGAGCTTGGAAGGGGTTCAACATTCTGTTGCCCCTGAATTCACAGACTCCTTTTTCAGATAGTCAGCATCCTAAAAATCTAAGTTTTAATTCTACTTGACCCTGGCTCTTTCTATTTGGTGGGGAGGGGATGCTGCACAGTGTTTTAAGTGAGTACTGATTTCACAAGGTGATTCCATCCAACCAGCTAGAAATAAATTGACCCCTTAGAAGAAGAATTTTTTTCTCTTGACTGTTATTCTAGAATGTACAAGCATGTTTATGTCCATGTCCTATGAGAGTTTTGTGGGTATCCTGAGAGGTTGTCCTGGCTGGGACAATCATTCCTTTCTTTTCTTTTTGTTGAAGTATAATTAACATACAATGTTATTTTAGTTTCAGGTGTATGATATATTGAGTCAACAGTTCTGTACATCACTCAGTGCTCACCGTGATAAGTACAGTCACCATCTGTCACCATACAACATTATTACAGTGTTTAGGACCATCGTTTCTGTATTACAGATGGAAAGCCAGAGGCTGAAAGGTGAAGCTAATTGTGCAAAGTTATATAGCAAATCTGAGGGACAGAAGTCAATTCCTGATTGGAAATGGGGCTCCACTCTATTGTTTTGGAGTAAATAGGGGAAGGATGTCCTAGACCAACCAGTATCCTTTGGATGACCCTATGTTCCAATATGCCTGGGATGTTCAGATTTTCCCAGGAAATGTGCCTATTGCCTGGACATAGTTTTTAATAGCATCTCGATCACTAGTTTGGATGATGATTTTAAGCGCACCTGAAGACACTGCATAGTAGGGACCAGATTTCAAGAAGCTCAGTCTTCCAGAGGAACTGCAGCATGCAGATAGGATGGCACAGTTAAGTGTTAGGGTAGGGACCCTCATAAAATAGGAACCCACACAGGCAGGGGTATTTAGTTTTGCCCTAGAAGTATTGGGAAAAGAGCACAGACGACCTGACATTTGAGTTATTGAAGGATGGGCAGGGGGATCTCTTTCAGATGGCTGCATTCTGATTTCTCCTTGTGTTGTTCGGTGCAGAATGAGCAAGCCACGTGCATGGGTCCTGCCTCCTTGGAAGGCACCTGCCAACTCCACGCTTCCGTGGTCTGTGTCCTGGCCCCTGAGAATCACTGCAGCCAGCTGCAGCTTTAAGTTGTCCAACTCAGAAATCACTGCTGTGATTTGAATTACATGGGAGCCTGAGAACTCACTTGGCCTTTCACTTTAACCACCAAGCCCTGAGGAGCATAGGCCAGTAGACAGGAAGGGCTCCCAGAGGCCCGGCACGCGGACCCTCTTATCTGCTCGAGTCCAGAGGGGGAAAGGGATTTGCCTTAAGGAACAGAGCAGTTGAGTTACAGAGCCGGGACTGAAGCCAGCTCCTCCGATGTATCCGTTCCTTCCTCATGTGACACTGGGACTCTCTTTGGAGCTCAGTAAACCTGTTTGCCACTGTGAAGTTCTGTGGTGTCGGATAATGTGCCCAGAACTTGGAAAGTGAAAGCCTGAATTTGAAACCAGGATCTGGCATGAACACACTGTGTGACTTTGGGTGTTATTGTTTTTAAAGAGTTTATTTATTTATTTGAGAGAGAGAGAGAAAGAGTGCATACACATGAGTGGGGGGAGAGGCAGAGGGAGAGGGAGAAGCAGACTCCCCGCAGAGCAGGGAGCCCGATGCGGGGCTCAATCCCCAGGACTCCGGGATCATGACCTGAGCCGAAGGCCGATGCTTAACTGACTGAGCCGCCCAGGCGCCCCAACTTTGGGCACGTTATTGAAGACACATGGGATCTCGGTGTCCTAATCTGGAGGACTGAAATAATTAAAATAATAATGCCTTCCTCACAAGGTGGCTGTGGGGCTCACTTGGGGTATAATGAAGTGTTGGTGAATCTGTGTGTGTCCAAACATATATAGCACAGGATCTACGCTCTAAATTTTCAAGTATGCATACACTTAATACAACCGTAAGCACAAAGTTAGCTATAAGTGCGATGTTTTACATCCTCTTGTATAACTGCAACTGTATACCCACTGAACAGTAACTCTCAACCATTTCCCCCTCCCCCCCAGCCCCTGGTAACCACCATTCTAGTCTCTCCTCCTATGAGTTTCACTCCTTTATATTCCTCATTCCAGTGGAATCATCCACTAGTGGACCTTCTGTGTCTGGCTTATTTCACTTAGTATCGTGTCCTGCAGGTTCATCATGTTGTCACAAATGGCTGGATCTCCTTTTTTAAGGGTGAATAATAATCCCTCGTGACTACTGATGATGGGCATTACAGTGCTGATGATTCTGCTCGTCTGATCCCACCACTGTGGATTTCAGCTGAGACCACAGAACAAATATCTATCTGTTCTCTCCCTTCTCTGTCCATCTCCTGCAGATGAACCCAGCCGGTGCTATTTCCATGATGGTGATGGCGTATGTGAGGAGTTTGAACAAAAAACTAGCATCAAGGACTGTGGGGTCTACACGCCCCAGGGGTTCCTGGATCAGTGGGCATCCAATGCTTCAGTATCGCATCAGGACCAGCAGTGCCCAGGCTGGGTCATCATTGGCCAGCCAGCAGCCTCCCAGGTAAGCTCCCAGCCACGTGTGACATTTCCTACAGACATTCTGCATCTCTGCTCGGCCCCTCCGGGCTGCCCTCCTCAAATGTAATGTCACTGGTCGTGGCCCCCTGACCATATCTCTAACCAAATGTAATCCTACGACCTCACAAGTACCATTTGTCAGGGATGAGACAATGGGATGGTTAAGTGCAGGGGACATCAGCATAGTAGGGTAAAGCCTGTCCTCCTGTTTCTCTACCTGTTATAATTCATATTTGGTGAAGGAATTCCATTTTGGATATGCCGCTGGAATTCAATGGGTTAAGACTAAATTCTTTTTGGGGAGTCCTGCTTTATTTGTTTGGAGGGGGGTGCCCAGTTGTGTGCTCTTTGAGCACTCACCTGTGAATTAACTCTATCATGAATTTGCTGTGTGACCTTGGACTAGTCTCCCCACTTCTCTGGGCCCCATTTCCCCCCATCTTTAAATTAGAGGGTAGTTGAGCTTGATGATCTCCAAGGACCTCCCCACTCTAAAAAGCTGTGACTCACTCCTCAGTCCCCTAATGCACTATTTATGTTCCAGGATTCTTGCCCCAGGGGACTGCCAGTTTAGTTGAGGGAACAAGAGATTGGGGCCACCAGCGCTTGTGTGATTCTAGGGATGGCCGTGCTGTCCCCAGAGCCCCCTTTCCAATTATCCTGCTGAGCAAGCACCTGCCTTCTTCCGAGACTCCCATTTCCCAGAGACACGACTCAGTGCTTCCAACTGCCTGGCCTGGTGGCCATCTTCAGAGGCCAGCCTGCTCCTGGCCTTGCAGATGAGTCATTATTCGCAGCCATTCCTCTCTCATATTGCTTCCCTGACTCGGGGTGGGGGGTTCAGCCTGATGTCTAGATGAAAGAGAGATGTGACCTTCCTCTGGGGCCCAGTGAAAATCCCTGGATGAGGTACAAGATAGGTCCACTTCATTTATAAGTCGCAGTGTTTATTTGGCCATTTTTTCATTTGTCTGTTTGCTTGTGTTTACATGCATTAGATTATTTATGCGTTTGCATTTGTTTCTGACTGCCCGAAGTCGGGTGGAAGGGAGTCTTGTATAGTGCCAGCCTGGTGAATGAATGAATCAAGGAATGAATGAATGAGTGAGTAAGTGGATGTCTAGGGTTCATCCTCCCCGTGCCACCTGTGTACTTGCTGAATTTTTCTCTGGTTGCACCTGTCACCTTGAACCTGAATTACCCAGGTGCATGTCTTGCTCTCCCTAGGCTGCTCATTCTTGGAGAACAGCTTTGAGCTACATTCACTTTTGCCCTCTCATCTTCAAGCACAGGCCAAGACAAGACTAGGTGCTCCGGAAACATGTGTTTAATTGACTGTAGATACTTCACGTGCACACACGCACTTGTGCACGCACACATGCACACACACACACTGCTGCATGCAAATGAGCACCGCCAAGAGAAGATACTGGGGCATTACCTCTCTGTGGCATAGAAGGTCCTGCTCGGGAACAGCAGGGCTGGCCGGCAATAGAGCCAGGAATTCCCAATTCAACACTGGCAACGGGTTCTAGAAATGTTTAAAAAACATCATTCAAACAAGGGAATTAACACACTCAGAATCTCATATGAGCAAGAGCTGAGGCAGCAGCTGTGTTTCAAAACCACCCAAAGTGTTATGGCTGCTAAAGTAAGAAAAAAGAGAGAAGGAATTGTCCAGCCTTAGCATTTGAAAGGAGAATTCACGGGGCAATTATCCCAGCCTTTTAAGGAGGGGCTGTCAGGAATTATGGGTGATTATCTCTTCCTAAACAAAAATCCAATTTCAAAAAATCATTATAAATACTAGCTCTTCGATCTACAAAGAAGAGATGAGGAAACAAAATCATCCTATTGAATTATTCATTGTAACCAATTTTATTTTAATGAAATCGACTAGTTTCCATTACTCTGGGCTTGGACATAATCTTTGTTACAAGGAGACTTCAGCTGTAACTAAATTTGCCATAATGAGATCAGCTCACTGGAGAATACAGGGTCAGGGGAGGGGATGTGTTGCTGGCTGGGTGCAGGGCCAGGCAGGCAGCCTGGAGGGCGGCAGAACAAAAGTCTCCTGAATTCCCCCACTGAAAGCAAATGCCTAGAAGTCACTCACGCACTGCCCCCACCATGCACACGCACGCCCGTCCATGCGCACACAGACATGGAGCCTGCGTGATTCTAGGCAAGGTGTTCCCTGGAGGGTAAGGGTGGCTCCCTTCTGACAACAGAGAAGAGGAGGGGGACTATAACCATGGCCTTCATTGTTACCGTGTGCGCTGATCAGAGGAGGCTGCTGGTTAATTTTCACCCAGTCAGGGCTTCCAGTGAAGAGGTTGATGGCTTGAGAGAAGGAGCTGGGAGGTTCTTAGATGCACCACGTGCCCCTCGCCTTCCCCCCATGCAATTAACTTTTTCCTTTTTCTTCTTCCTCTCTTTCTTTTTCCGTCTCTCTTCCACACATGCATGCACGTGCATGGGCACACACGAAATTCCCATGCAGGAGCCTGGGTCCTGGGGAGAGTGGGGTGGGGAGGGTCATGGAGGTGCACCAGCCACTGCCTTGGACCCTCCCGCACTCTGCAGCCCATCCTGCTGAGTGGCTTCCCCAGAGCCACACAGCCCAGAAGTGAAGAATCTAAGATTAGGATCTTGCAGAAGCTGCCAGTGAGATTGGGAATATGCGGCCACCTCCAAAAGTCAGAAGTCAGTGGACACCTGGAAAACTGCACTGGGAAATAGGAAGAAACATGGCTGGGCAGATCCTATCTTTGGTGTCACTGTGCAAAATGCCCTGAGGTGCTTGGATTCTCCTCTAGCAGACTCCCGGGTGCTGCCTACACCTCTGAGTTCAGGCTGTTCTCAATCCCTTCAAGGTGGGCTGTTGTGAGGTCCCCCGGTGGTCGTTCACTGGGACACTCCATTAACTTGGGAGAGGGATGAAGTGACCACGGTTGTTCTTCGTTCCTCTTTACAAGGCAGCTTTGTCCACGCTCTGTCTCCCCCCCTATACTATAAACATGGTAAAGGCAGGTGTTTGAAGGATAGGTGCCTACCTCTGCACTGGAGCCTTTGGGAGAGACCAGGGAGAGGAAGAACCAACCCCTGGGCTTGTGAGGTGTGAGGATTCTATCAAGAGGAGCAGCCCCGTCAGAAGAAGTTGGCACATTCTCGCTGGGATGGCCACCGAGCTGCACTCATCATGCTTCATGAGTCTAGAGAATTTCTGAAAGCTTGAGTTTCAATTTTGTGAAAGCCCTTTGTTCTAATAATTTCCAGTCTTTCACGTGTCCATTCTCCTCCAACAAGGTCCCCAAATTTGGTTAGGGCTACACCATTCCACCCCAAGCCTTGAGTCTCCTATCCAGACGTTATCGGAGCCATCAGAACCTCCGGGTGTGCAAATTGGGCTGACCACCCTCTCATAAAAGACATTCTTTGGACATTTTGGCCATGCACCTTCCCAGCCCGGCTGGAATTCAAGAAGTCCCTGAGACAGAACAAAAATGGAAATGAACCAAAGGAATCAAGTTATCTCTCTTCAGGGAACCTCAGAAATGGTTTGGGTTAAGTGCTTGCAAAAATTTCATCTTGTCCTCATTTTGTCTCCATGTTTTGCATTTCTCTAGTGCTTTACACCATAGGCTGCCAAAATGAGATGTAGATATTCCTTCATCCTGCCCCCACCCCCAGTGTTTCTACCACAGTCCATTTCCTCCTATCTAGACAGGCACCTCCCTCCTTCTGCAGTGGCCTAAGAAGGAAATGGAAATACTGACGACCTGGAATGCGCAGGGCTCTCCAGGGATTACAGACCTTCAGTCAACCAACCAATTTATTTGGTTAATCCTTTGAGGGTAAAGCTTAGACTAAGCATTTCCAGGGCAGTGGTTTCAGGGCCAAAATAAAGAAAACCTTTCTAAGAACGAGAAGCATCCATAGGGGGACGGAGTGCCTTGTGATCTACTAAGCTCGCCATGGTAAAGCATTCAGGCTGAGCTGGTGGTTGAACGGGAGATCCCTGCCTTAGAAGGCAAGTGAGAGTCTAGACACCTCTCCTTCCTTTGTAATCGATTCTCTGATGTTCTATACCATCCACCCATTTATTGGGCATATCGGTCCTTTGCCACTTTACCTTGGGTTGCTATGACCAGCTTCTAGGCATGTCCATAATACTTAGGGCCTCCATTAAAATAACAAATCATAATTTGTCTTGAATTATGTATTAATTCATTTATTCATTGGTTATATATATATACATATATATATTCATTGGCTATAGCAGAAATCTATTTGAATCTTAAGCTGCGGAACAAGAGTAGGTAAAGAGGGTGGAGGGGGGGGGTTTAATGGAAGTCACATGACTGGCTTTGCCCCTCCTCTGATTTGGGAACCTTGAGCAGATGACTCCTCTGGGAACTTTAGTTTCCTCTTTTGGAAAGTGGGAATGACAGCATCTACCTGGTGGACGTTGAGAGAATAAATGTAGAGAAGACAACTAGCCCTGGTTTTTTTCCCCACTTACTGGGTAGTTCAAATGTTAATTCTCTGTCTGGGTCATGTTAGGCATCTCGCCCACACCCTCACCCAGAGGCCACAGGGACCCACACTTCTGTAGACATTCCGTTGAGTCAGACATAGTTGTGTTAGCGCCTGTCTCCCGCAACCTCAGGACTACACCAGGCATTTTAAGAAACTCCAAAGAAGCGCTGGTCCTTTTGCTGCCCTCAGAGGGCTCACCATTTCATCCGGAGGGGTGTGTCCTACTAGAGATAGCTGCCAAAGACCCAAGAGTGAGATCCGGAGGGAGTTCCCCTGAGGAAGAAACCACAGTGCTATCAGCTTACTCAGCCAGCAGGGATGAGAGCCAGCACGTGGGTAAGGAAAAGTCCTTCGCCCACTTTCCGAAGGCCTTGCACAAATTATAAAAATAACATTTATCAAGTTCATCCAGCTTCTGCCTCAAATTCCTTGAATCCTACTGAAATTGCTACAGAAGTAGGAATCGCTGCTCTCACTTCCCAGATTAGGACAGTGGAGCTCAGAGGGTTGGGTGAGCAGCTTTGGGGCTCAACCCTGTAAGGGGCAGAACCAGGGTGCTGACCACTGTGTTCACAGGAGCTCAGGTGTGGGACGAGGCAGCTCCCGCCTGCCGAGAGCGACCCTGGAGAAGCAGCTGGGAGAACCGGTGTCTTTTGCATCTTTTCATACGTAGTGCACGTTCAAGGAACACCAAGAAAATGGAATTTGCCACACCACTACCTCAAATATTGCCCCCATTGTTTCTAGCATATGGTGTAGACTCCGCCCTGCCGTTTCTGCCATGTGGTGTAGACTCCACCTATAGGCATTCATCCTCTTAGGTGAAGCATTGCCCTCTCCAGAAAGTCATTTAAAATGTGTTTATGAAACGATGGGAGGACTATAGGACATGTCTTAAGTTGCCGACCCCAAAGGGTAAAAAAGATTTCTCAGATCTATGCCTAATTACTTCTGGGTTATGGGAGAAAGCAAGAAGAAAGGCACAAAAAGGACAGTTGTGGATGGAAGAGGTAATTTTGCTCAGTTTCCGGGTGTGTTTCCAGGCGTGTTGTAAGCCTTGTGTTCTACGCAGGAAACCCTGCAGTGTCAGTAAGAGAGTCGCAGGGTCTGTGCACTCCTCAATGGCCGCTGAGTCCAAGCAGGAAGCAGGGGCCATTTCTCGGTGTCTTCTTCATCCTCGCATCCCGGGAAGGGAGCCGATACCCACTGGGTTCTCTGGACACAAGAGTAAGAAATCTCCATGAGCACTTGCATTGCAGTATAGGGAGTGTGGTGGGTCCAAGGAGAGACACAGGGGAGGGAGGTGGAGATGGACAGACAGACATCAAAAAAAAAAAAAAAAAAGCCAATAAGAAAGAAAGGGGAAATTGAGAGATGCGCTTCTAAAGGTGTGCGGGGACATCCTTCAGATGACTAGAATTTAGACTTTATCCTAAGTGCAGGGGGGAGCTCTCCAGAGGTGAGAAGCCGAGGGCTGACAGAATCAGACGTTCATTTGAGGAAGAGGAGAGACATTCTATTGAACACCTCCTGAATGCCAGACCCTTTACAAGGGCTTTAAAGCACATGATCAAACTGAGAAGTTTCCCTGCCCTCTCACAGTGAAGAAACTGAGGCTCAGGGAGCCGAAGCACCTCACCCACAGCACTCCTCCCCTTTCCTTCTGCCTTTCCTCACACCACCCTACTGGCACTGCGCGGAAAGAGCCTCCCTGGGAAAGTGTGCCCAGAGCAGCAATTCTCCAGTGCTGTTCAGATGATCTGATTTGCAAAGGACAGAGAGAAATCTTGGCCTCAAGCCCCCAGCGGTGAGGTCACTTTTGAGCATTCTCCTTTTCTTGCACGTACCTTCACCAAAGCGTGCCTCTCTCCTCACTGGTGAAATGGGACAGCATCTGCCCGTGGTGGAAGGAGGAGGACAGGCGAAAGGAACACACTGACATTTCAGAGAAGATTCCAAGCAGTTTTCCCAAATACCCATGGGATGTGCTTTCTCCTGGTGGTTTATGAATAATTTTTCAAGAGCACATGTGCGAGTCATCTAAGGAGACAGAACAGAAAGTCCCATGGCCCGTTACAGCCTGTCCCATTGATGTGGGGCACCAGAACCCCCTCCAGGAGAATCAGAAACAGCGCCTGCATCAGAACGGAGCCCCTGGGCTGGTCGCTGTGACCGCCCTGAATTTGTCATGGCAGGCTCGGCCTGGCAGAGACTTGAAGTCGGCAGAATTATTCATGATCCCCGCAGAGGCGGCCACCACCAGACTCTCCTCCCAGCCTTCTCCCCTCCCCTCCCTCCTTCACTCCTTCACTCCTTCTCTCTGTTGGTATTTATTCCAACTTAAGAAATGCCAGGCATCACGACTGGCCCTGAAAAGCTTTGGATGAGGAGAGTTTTAAAGAAAACAAGGTGAAATTTAGGATCAGGTACATGTGGTTTTGGGCTCTGGGGCCCACCACTTCCTGGCCCTCTCACTTGGGGCACGCCAGTTCTCTTGGCTCCTGCCCAACTTCCCATCCATAAACTAGCAGTAATAATACGTATATGGCAGGTAGCTATCGGGGTGAGACAGTGGATCCAGAACTGTGGTTTTTTTCCTTCTGAGAGCAACTGAGAGATTTTCTATTGAAATGCTTCTTCCTGCTTATGAAGTTTTAGCAGTTGAAGCATCCAGTTAGGAATGACTGAGTGTGGTTATTTTTTTTTTTTTTTAAGGCATACTCTTTGGGGCACAAGTTGAGAGAGAGACTTTGAGTCTCTTGGTCTTACTCCACTTAACGAAGAATTGACTTTGCTTCAACAGCTTCCCCCAACCTCTCAAGCCCCTATCTGCTCTGAAATGATTCTGCTCTCTGGATTGAGAATCAGTAGAATCGTGTTGTCTGCCTACTATGTCCAAAGCATCATTTTCAAAAGCCGTGGGCGGAGGTCGAGACCAAGCCGTGAACCCCGGCCCTCAAGCAGCCTGCGTGGAAGAAAGGACAGGGACCCTGAAATCGGACAGGCCAGAAGTTGGCAGGGTGCCGTGACCCATGGACAAAGGCAGCTGGCCTCAGAGGGCTGTCCGTGGAGGGGGGAGTCGGTGCGCGGGGAGGGTGGTGCCTGTGTGCAGAAGGGGGTCCATGGCCAGCCCTCGAAGGCGAGCACCAGCCACGTCCTGATAGGCCGGGATGGTGCCACGTGGAGCAGGGAGAGCCTGGTTTGAGGAACGAGTCTTCACCTCTTGCTTGGCAGTGGCCTCCTGACTCGGAGCCCAAGAACAAGCATGGCTCTGTGGTTTGGGGCTGCTTCCACCGGTTTTCTGTGGAGAGCAGCCCTGGCCCTGCCAACCCAGCCCACTGCCCCTCTAGGAAGATTCCTTTGTCTTCCCTCCAAGCCTGCCCCGCTCCCATCATCAGGGCTCCACGTCTTCTTTCCCCACTCTCAGACTCAGGACCAGACTCCTTCCTTCTTTCCATCCCTGGCATTCACTCAGGGCCCCTTGGGACCCCTCTCCATTCTTGCTGTTCATTTTCATTTCTTTCTTCTCTTCCTTTTTTTTTTTTTTAATTGTTTCTGTTTTAAGTGGGGGCACCGGCATGTAGCCAGCATGGCCTTTGCTGTATAATTTAGTTTCATGTTCTGTACCCAAGAAACATGTAAAAAATGTAAACAGCGTTCACCCTCCGGGGCGGCAGTGTGCTTGGGAAGCAGCAACCAGTCAGGCTTGCTGAGCCCGCTGCTTTGGCAGTATTGAATTCTGTCCCCAAAACCACATGCTCATTTCCCTATGTCTGAAAGTAAACTTTCTCAAGCCAGGCCCAAGGGATGGGGTTCTGAGGGGAGCTGAGGTTTGGCTGCGCCCAGGATTTTGTTTTTGTGTGTGTGTTGCAAGCCCCCTGCTCCCACCCCATCCCACCAGCCTTACTTTGTGAAGTCGCCTGGGTGTGCTATCTATAGACCTAGACCCAAAAAAGGGCCTTCCACCCTCTCTTCCACCCCCAGCCCTGGGTTTCTTCAAACTCCCCTAATGTTTCAGCCAGATCCAAGTCCCAGGAGGTCCCGGGTACATTTGTGCACGGTCCTTTTCCAGGGAGGGATGGGCTCCTCTGGGCTTGGGAGAGGTGCCCCTGCCCAGAGGCATGCTTCTGTGCCAGGCTGGTCCCACAGAGATTTCCTGGGCTCCTGCCCTCCCCGGGGCCCTTGCCCACACCGGACCTATCCGTGCAGCTGGTGGACAGGCGCGCTTGGCTGGTACTTGCGTCTCTCTCCGTCCTGGGTCACAGCGGAATTTGGCCAGCAGATCTGGTCTGCTGGCAGGATCCGGCTTTCAGGAATGCAGCTGCTGCCTGAGTGATAGTCAGGTCTGCAGGGCTGCTTGGGAGCAAGGGGTCCGGGGAAGCAGAGAAACTGGCAGGTGTCGGGGAGCTAGGGGCAGGGGCTTGACGTTCCAGAGAAGGTAGAAGCCTTAGGAGCCCAGGCTCCAGAGCAGCTGTCCCAATAGAACTGTCAGTGCTAGTAGACGTGTTCTATATGTGCACCGTCCGATAGCGTAGCCCCTAGCCACCTGTTGAAATGTGGCTCGCAAAACCGAGCAACTGTTCATTTTACTTAATTTCCGTTTAAGTAGCCCTGTGGGGATAGTGGGCTACCTGTTGGACAGGGCTGACCTAGAGTCTGTCACATCTCGGAGCTACCACGTACAGGGAGCTCTCAGGGGGAGTTGCTCAGCCTTCTCATCTGTACAGTGGGGGCAGTAAGTGGTAATTGTGAGAATTCCAAAAAAATAGCACACGTAACGCACTTGGAAAGGCGCTTGACCTAGAGTAACTGCCACCTGAATTCGTTCAGTTCAGTCATTGCATTTACATCCTTTTAACCAACCTGGGGAGTAGGAACCACGTTCCTGTTTCATAAATGTGGAAGCAGAGGTTCACACATGGTGGGACAGGAGTCAATCCGGTTCTTCCAGGGTCCATACCACCTGTCCCAATCAGTTGTTTAAAAATAATATTTATCTCTTTTCCAGAGTGAGATAGGACATGTTAATCTTTTTTTGTGAAACAGTGTCTTAAATCTTTTAAAATGTGCATATACCTTCAACGGAGGAGTTTTGCCCTTGGAGTACATTTTCCATAATTCACCATAAATATGGGTGTCTGTGGTCTCTCACCTGCCAAGCTTTCTGTATGGCTTCCTCTGGTCTGTAACATCCAAAGGCCTGAGCAGGCAGGGCCATGCACGACCCTTGCCAGCTCCTGTGCGTAGCTCACTGCCTGACAGGGGCACTCCAGGCAGAACGGGCGGCTGGCAATCCCTGGACGGGCCCTGGGGTTTCCATTTCTCCCGCCCGAGGGAACCATCGTGCACCTGCCCACCTCTTGGAGGCTGAACTATCCTTCGAGGTCTAGCTCAAATGGCCTCTCCTCCATATGGCCACCTCTGAACACCCACCCATGTGCAGCCTTCACTCTTCTGATATCACATAGCCCTTCTGGAACCATCCAATGACCCAGAGCACGAGCTGCCTTCTGCTTTGCATTTCCTGCATCCACAGCTTTTCATACCAAATGCCCCGTGAGCAGCTAAGGATTCGGGCTCTGTCTTTAACATTTAAGGATTTCCTGTGCCGACCATAGGGTTTGCTGCCTGGAAAGTACTCAGAGGGTGCTTCTGGATTCACTGAATGAGGCCGTTGGAAACAAATGTCTGCTGAGTGATGTCTCCTTTATGATTGGCTTAAATATACAGATCAGTGTCTGTGAGTGATTCCCTTGTGGGGGAGGGCGTAGTCCCCTGATACGTGCAGTGGGTGACCAGAGTGAGGGAGGGCCTTCTTAAGTCCCCTGCTTTGTCCCCTCCATTGCCGACGGGGTGCATGCCATCATGTGAGTCGGGGGAAGGGGTCCTGAAAGCCCACCCTGGGCCCCAGACTGAAATTTTCTCTGCTGCTCTGTGCCTCCACGAGCCCCCACCGCTCCAGAATGTTAGCCACACAAGCGCATTGGTCTTCGTTGTTTCCAAGATGAAAAAGAGGGCCCAGCACAAAGTAGGCGTGTGGTAAATATTTATGACCGAAGCTGCACTTTGCTCTGTTCACAGCTTTGTGCAGAAAGTAGGAAACAGCTTCCAGAAGCTGGGCTGCAGGGTAAAGGCTCTACCCTTTTGCGTCTTCTTCTTCCGGGAGAGATCGGTGTCTCAGTGAGGTCCCAGTGAGTAGATGACTGCAGAGGTTGATGGAACCATAAGGGACTGTCTTTTTGGCTTGTGAGCCTGGCTTACCCTCTGGAGGTCTCCCAGTGCGAGGCCCAGCAGAGGAGAGTATGAAAGGGAAAGAGATGGACTGGAGGGAGGAAGATTAGGTGGAGGGAGGCGGAAGAGGGATACAGAGTTAAGGGGGAGGGGGGAGCGGTGACTCAGCAATAATAAAGGACAGTGAAGGGAGGAACCTGATGGTCATGACAACAGTTGATCACAAGGACAGGAGTCAAGTGAATGGCAGGCGAGCCATAGGGGCTCCACCCAAAGCCCCTCGCTGTTCCGGAGCATATACACCTGCCAGCCACTCTGTGAGGCAGGTGCTCACTCCCTCGTTCACAGAGGAGTAAATGGAGACTCACAGAGGTTAAGTAACTTACCCAAGTTTCTGCAGCTGGCCCAGGGGTGGGGCAGGGAAATCTCAAGTTGGAACCCAAGCCTGTCTTCCTCTACAGCCTGGAAGAAAGAAGTAGGGAGGGATGAAGTAGGGACATGTTAATTGTATGTCTAGCAGGTGGGGCATGTCAGAACGTTTGCATGTGTAAGGGTCCTTCTCCAGGGGAGGTACGAGCATCTCATTTTGCAGTGGAGGAGTGTAACCCTCCCAAAGGGTTCAAGGTCATGCTGTCAGCACAGGGCAGCAGCTGAGATCCCAGCCCACATCCCTTTGACTTTAAGATGTGTGTGACTTCCACCACTCAGTGGAAGGTTCAGGGACATGGCAGGTGGAGGGATGGTCGAAGAGTTCATATTGTGGGTCCCAGATCCTGCTGCTTCTTTGACACTCTGCTTTCGTGCAGATGTGTGCTGCCTCGGCCACCCCTGGGGGAAAGCACCAGTCTGCACGCTCTCTGTCCCCCAGAGTAACCTGCTCGTGGGGTGCTGGACATGTAAGTCAGCAGTGGCCATTGGGCACTTGGTGGGCAGAGCCCCCAGGTTGCATGTCACAGTCACCGGCCCTACCTCTGAAATCTGGAGGGCCAGGCCAGAGAGCAATGCTGCCCTTGTCCTTGAGGACGAGAGCCCCTATTTGAGCTTCAGGCTCAGCAGGACACTGTTAAAAGCCGAAGCAATCCCCGTCCTCTTGTTCCTTGCATGAGTCAGTGTCCGGCATCCTTTGGGGCCTCTTTCTAGGAGAAATCAAGCTCAAGACTGCCTGGGGAAGAGCACTGCCTGCTCTTCAAAAGCAAAGACAAGGGAGCCAATCCCTCCGCGGTTTCCAGCCCTGGCTCCCCAGGGTTATAGGAGGGGATGAGGGAATCCTGAGCACTGCAGTGAGACCCCAGGGATGGTGCACTTAGTGTGGCCATCTTGGCATCAGGTTGGGGTTCCCTGCAGGGCATGTGACTCGGACTTCATCGTGGACACAACTTAGAACACACAGGTCTTAATTAGGAAAGCTGGAGAAGAAGAGGAAGGAACGGGGAGCGCGAGGAAAAACAAAAAAGAACGACCTGGAAACTCCTAGTTTTATGAACTCGCGAAAGTGTTGTTCTTTCAACACACAGATGTTTTTAAGTGAAAAATCACTCCTCTGACCTTTCTTGAATAGGCCTACATGGTCAAAACTGCCATTAACCACTGTTCAACTAGCTTGGATGTGGTCAGCGCTCTTCTGGTTAACCCGTGAACATCTCAGGGCTCCCGGAGAGAGGCCAAGAAGAGGTCTACAGGATGCCTAAGACATACCGCTTGGGTCTCTGTGGCTCTGAGCTGAGTGGTGGAGACTTCCGTGTTGCAGGACTTCGCTCCAGAGCCGGCTACGTTCTCCACTCGAGAGCCAGGAGAGAGGGCATTTTGGATGGAAGCTACCTGGAGTTGTGTTCTCTGGGCTTTGGTTCCTGATTCTCCATAGGTGGTTTCCGGGTGCCAGATTTAAAGCAGACAAGCATTGCCCAGTCCCATTCTAGAGTCACGGTATCTCAGTATTCTGGGCTAGCACTGGAAGTGTTTCATGCTCAGTGTACTTCTCCAGAACTGGCAATACCTCTGGGCTCTGAAATAAAAATCGTGGTGCTTCTGGATTCCTATGTGGAGTTGGTAGTGTCACAGAGAAAGTTTCATCTTTCGCCGGCAGCGTCTCTGTTCCTATCTCGAATTGAATTAATACTTCGGTTGAAGCTAACAGTGCCCCTTGATCTGATCCAGAGTCTACGCTGCTTTTACCGATCCTGATCTGTAATTGATGAAATTGCATGAATGGCTTTCAGTACAAAGACTGGGAAAAAAAAAAAAAAAGAGAGAGAGATTTGGCAACACAGAAAGATAGCGGCATGCTTTTAAAAAGCCGTGTGCTCAAAACTGTGCTTGCAGCAAGATCTGCATCTCGAACTTTGTCCTTCATGCTTCTGCTGTTGACATCATCTGGGAAACTGGGTTTGTCATGGCTCAGCTGTGGCCCGTTTTCTCCCTTTTCTTGCCTCTGCTCTGGCCTCTGCTCTCCAGAGCCCATGTGACATTAGGAGTTTGCGTTTCAGACCTGGCCCTCAGATACAGATTGCCCTGGAAACTTTTTTCGTCCGTGCCCCTCCCTCAGCCCGAACATACCTCGAACACAGATCCAACCGCGCTGCTCTCTGAGTATCTGCTTCTAGAGCCCCTTATCTCCCCCTCCCCCCACGGGAGCTATTTGTGAGAAGGGGTTTTACCTTTATTGCCTTTTAAATCTGGGATCCATCTCCACCCTGTAGACCAAGGTGAATAAGGAACCTATGTGTAGTAAGTGCTATGTAACTGTACATTGAATTAAGTGAATAAGTGAATGAATGAATGAATGAATGGAGAAAGAAATAGAAAAATTCGAGGTTTGGCTGGAAAAAAAAAAATCTGAGTCTCCCAAAAGAAAACTCAGATCTCTGGGAGCCCCTAAACCCCAGCCTCTCAGCCCTTAAGAATTTCAAGAAGGTCCCCGCACGCACTCTCCTAACCCCGTCAGCATCTTGCTGTTGGAGGAGGCACATGTGCCGTGAAGTCACCCGCGGACCATCTGGCTGGGGATCCCGTGTTTCCTCTGCGACGGGAGATTACGTAAGCTGGACAGCATCCTCCAGATGTTAGCAGTTTCTGCTCATTTTTTTTCCCTCCCTTCTCAACAACAATAATAATCATTAAAACAAACAGAGGCCTCATCCCCTACCCACACCCCTGAAATTACAAACAGGTGGACCCAGATGCCCTTCCCCTCCAAAGGCCTCCCGGTTCCTCAGCGAGGCCGGCCCTGCGCTGAGCCGGACAGGACAGCCAGGCGAGCTGCCCCAGGGCTTGGGCCACAGGCCTCAGCAAGGGGGACGTGGGCCGTGTCATGAGAAGTCCCTGCGCTGGGTTTTCCCTCTCCCGGGCTCCCACCCCCAAAGCCTTGGCCTCCAAGTTAAATGGATGTATTTTGGAAGACTAGGTGGCTTAAGAGATTAGTAATGAGATCCCAAGTCTTTCACTGCTGGGTCAGGAGTTCAGAGGCGGGCCTGGGTGACTGGTGAATGGCATAATTACGGAGCCGGGAGCAGGCCTACGGAGGGCCCGTGTGAAATGAGCCCAGCCAGGCCTTTCAAGGGGTGGGGGGGGCTGTCAGCAGCACAAAAGCCGACCGCCGCATCCGACAGTAATCACTCTCCCTTGTTAGAGGATCTCCTAGCTGGAGAAGCTGGAGCCCCTGCCCAGTGTGTCCTCGGAACAGCTGTCTGGGCTCCAGCGATGGGTACAGCCCAATGCCTGGCTCGCCTGTGCATAAGGTGGGGAGAAGCTGCTCGCCCCTTGGGGTGGGACTGTGCAGACTAACGCTTCATACCGTATGAACTGGTGACTAGTGTCATTATTCGTAATTCGTAACCCGATTATGTCTCACTTGGCCTCAGTTTCCCCATCTAAAAATAGGTAAAAGTGAAGCTCCCCTCCAGCATGACACGGGCTGCATTTACCGGAGGTGAAAGCAGCTGGGGCATCACCATCACCACCTCATGCTCACCATTCATACACCGTGGCCCTCAGTACCCTCCCCTGTATCGCGGGAGATAGACGTGGAGTACCCGGGGCCGGCAGGCGTCACACCCGGCCCTCAGCAGCCTCGACAGGTGTGGCTTTGGCATGCTCCGAATCTGTAGAGTAATCGAGGGCGGTGATGCCCGCCTCCCAGGAATGCGAGGATCTGCACGTGGAGTACGGTCGCTGGTTTCAACTTGACCTTGCCACCTCTCACGGATGCTTTCTCAGGTCCCTTGAATAAACTTTACCTTTAGAAGAAGGTTAGGGCATCCGGTTTCCGTCCCCTAGAACCATAGAATTGATCATGAATCATTTCTCCTCCAAGGAATGTAGTTTCACTGTAAAAGCGTTAATGTGCTACAGAACAGGGATGTCTTCAGTGAGTTCTACGTCTGTTCCGCTCCAAAGCCTAGCTGCTTCTCCATGGTCATTTAGATCAGGCTAGGGGTTTGGACCCTAAACCTCAGGATTCCGGACATGTGGGAAGGTGCACAAGGCCCCAAGATCTTAGACCCCTCTGGAGTGTGCAATACCTAATGTGTTAGGGACAGACCTCGGGGGCATTGAGGGGCTAGTCACACCAGGGCAGAGCCCCAAGGCTGGGAGGGCATCAAATGCCAAGCGATCTTATCTGGAAGTGTCTCCTGGGTGGAGGCCTTGAGGTCCACTGCTATTTCCAGAGCTCTGGGTGCTAGGAAGGAGGCATCTCTCCACTCTGCACACCCCTCTGTACACAGGAAATTCAGCTTTGCTTGATTGTCTGTCCATGCCAAATAATAAATCTCGAAATTGAAAGAAAAGCAGTCCACTCCTCCCTCCTCCTCTCTATCTCTATAAGGCAGGCATCAAAGGGGGAAGGCTGCTCTGGAGGCCTGGGGAAAGTGATAATTGTTTCTAATGGTCGCTGCAAAAAAGCCTGGCTTTTCTTCCTCTCTCTCTCTCTCTTTCTCTCTCTGTGTGTGTGTGCGTGTGTGTGTGTGTCTTTCTGTCTGTTTCTGTCTCTATCTTTTTTCAGTGCTATTAAGTATGTAAAAAGGAGGTCAGAAGAGGGGATTGGAGATGTGTGTGTGTGTGTGTTTATCTGTCAAACCTCAGTTGCCCTTAAAGTTCTGTATGTTCAGGGGGTCAGTTTGGAATGAGGGGCCAAGGGAAGCCAGGATGGACATGGGAGTGAAGAGAGGATTCCAGTGCTCTGCAGCCAGGAGAATCTCGATGTTTGGGTTTCCAGTGTTCATATATATATATATATATGGTCAAATAAGACCAGGCATGTGAAACACTTGTTAGAATGCCTGATACAGGTTTCCTCCGCTCTCCGAAATCAGGGTGCTCTTGCGACACCTTTTGTAAACCAAATGGCATAAAGCAAAGAAGCAAATGCTGTTAATTTATAGGACAGAATTTTTGAGTGTTCCCAGACCCCCAAAATAGTCTCTTTTAGGCCTTTCTGATCCCTGAGGCCACATCTCGCTAACAAAGCCACAAAATAAATCGAGATCAAGCACAGATGCTCACAGGCACAGGTCGAAGCTCTGGTGGCTTGATCCTGAGATGCTGAGGGTAGTTCTGGAGAAGCCCCTAGTGGGGCGGCTCTCACTACGTGGGATGCACACTGCTTCTGTAAGACTTGCCGCAAACAAACCCTGAACGCTGTTCTTGCTTTTTGCCTTCTTTCATAAAAGCGAAAATCCTCTTTCAATTTCTTTTGGTTAATGAGAACAGGTACCAATTTAGGCCTTTCCTACAAGCAAAGGGGTGCAACGTGAACTTTGGAAAAGCAGGGGATATCTGTATATAGTAAAGGATCAACAACATTGTTCTTGTTGGTAATTCATTCTTTTATTCAACTAGTCTTGGCTTTAGTGCTTACTTTAGGCTTTTCACTGCTCTTGATACTGAAGATGTAAAAGACAGTGAGCTGACAGCCAAGTTCAAGGATTGCAAATAGGTTCATCTCCTAGGCCAATCCTGACCAATGGTGAGTGGC
This sequence comes from Leptonychotes weddellii, assembly GCF_054177405.1. Classification (NCBI taxonomy): domain Eukaryota; kingdom Metazoa; phylum Chordata; class Mammalia; order Carnivora; family Phocidae; genus Leptonychotes; species Leptonychotes weddellii. The sequence continues at coordinate 64,483,078 of NC_138382.1, forward strand.
TTGCCGTAGTGTTTTATTAAGATGGATTCTGGGGTCTCCACTCAGGGCAGCAGCATGCACCATTTAATTAATGGTATCTGTCCCAAGCAAGGGCTTGGGGGAAGACAGCACTGATGTGTGCCTCAACTGGTTCAAGAGTCTCGAGGGCCCACGTCCTCCCTGTTAACGATCAGCCTATTTCTCATCGAGGAAGTAGAGGTAATATTAATACCTTCCTCAAAGGGTGGTTCTAAGAATTAAAGGAAATAATGGAATCGGACAGGCTCTGCTGTGCATGAGAGTAATGGGAGAAATCACTGCAAATACCAGGTATTACTGCCATCATCATATTTGTTGCCCATTAACTGCATGGGAGCCTGGGTGGTGGACAGGTCCGGCCATTTAGTGCTCATGAATGAATTCAGGGTCTCCTGGGCCTTCTCTGTACCACGTTGCTGTTCCCATGTCCACACCCTGGGCTTCTGGATCAAATATGTCAGCCCTGAACCACGTGTTTGGCCTTGGAGAAGCCACCTTAGTTCAATATGGCAGCATTCACCGAGCCACGCCTAGTGACCTGCACTAGACACCAGTGAAGAGGAGAGAGAGATCGGGCACAAGCACTGCCCTTGCCTCAAGCATGGAGACACATGGACAGACAAGAAACCGCAAGAGGGGTGACCAAAAGCTACTGGGGAGTCTCCACCCATGGGGTGAGAAGTACAGGGACCTTGAGTCAGATCACTTGGCTTTGACTCTTAAGCTGAGAGCAAGTGCCCTGTGCCTTCCAAACCTTGGACTCTTATCTCTCAAATGGGGACAAAAGTGCTTATTCCTCCCAGTTATGGCAAGATGATACCTGGGCAGCATCAGTACTGTGGACTGTCTCTGAGAGTCGGTGCCCTTTCCCTCCCGTAGCGGAGCACTGAGGAGGGAGCACCATGTTCTGGAAGGGAGAGCCACACTGGCTTTACGGAGGTGGCTTTATTGCACCTGGCCCACTCAGTGTTATGGTCTCCGTGGCCTGACCCGTGGTCTCCCAGCCGGCTTGCCCTCCCGCCATCTCCAGATCAAGGAGTCCTGCCTGTGGCCTCTTACAACCTTGCAGTTCTTGGGGAAATAGCTCGGCATTGGATCTACAAGCCTGAACGTTAAAATGTGGCCCAAGTGGAAATATTTGGAAACACTACCTGGGGTGTGCGTGTGCGTGTGTGTGCGTACAGGTGCGTGTATGCACTTGTGCATTCTCCCATGCTCCCCCTTCCTATTCCTTTTCCTCTCTTTTTCTATGAGCCCCATTCCCAGGTCCCTTTGGGTTGAAAGAGGAAATTGGAGAGGACGGGCCAGAGATTTGAAGAGCACTTCTTCCCTCCTGTGATTGACAAAAGGGCATGTAGATCTGTAAAAGCGAAATTCAATAGAAACCTCATGGCATCTCCCCTGTGTGGGAAAATACCAGAACTCCCGCTCCCCCTGCTCTCCCTCTGTCTCCCCGCCTTTGTGTACGACGTGTGTGGGTGGAAGATAAACTGGATTTAAAAAACCCTTTGAAAGCAAGACATCGTTAACTCCTCTAATTGAAAGCAGTCCTCGGCAAAGGGGGAGTTTGGAGGCGGGTGCTGGATGGAGTGGCTGGTGGTGCGTGGAGTGGACAAGAGCCCCTAAGTCCTGGGGCCACAGAGGCCTCCGTGTCTGTCAGCCCAGGCAACCCCAGTCACCACCAGACATCCTGGCTCGTCCCAGAGGAGCTTGCGGCCCGGCGGTCTCTCCCATCCCCAATGGGCCCTGTTCCCCATCTCTCTGTCAGATGTGATGGCTGGAATCAGATCTCTGAGGATACCCCCAGCACAAATATCCAGTGATCTCAAAGCTTTGGGGGAAGAACCAGCTCTTTGTCACATGCCTGAAAAGAAAAGAAAACAGAAAACACATTGCCTGAATGGCTACAGTAAATGTTTACATTACCCCTCTGGTGTTCGTAGAAAGGTGGCTGTGAAATTAGCCTTCCAGAGACCAGAGACATGGGGTCCAGGAGCTGACTCAGGGGCTGACAGAACAATCCCACTTCGTGACAGAGTCTCTCTCCTGCAGCATTCACCAGGAAGAGGCTGGAAGAGAAAAGCTGGCAGAATGTCAGAACTGAAAAGCCTTTTAGGGATTCATCTTATTCTGTCCTTCTGCACATGGGAAGGACGAGTGTCAGAAGAAGTAAGCAGGTGGGTCAGCTCTAGCAGCCAAGCCTCTTGCCTGGCAACCCTGGGCTCTTTTGACCACATCACCCACCCTGGGGCAGCCCTGTAGGGGCCTGCTCTGGGCTGCTGAAGCAACTTCTGTTCAGGAGAAATCCCAAGTCCATCCTCCATGACCCTGAGAGATAGGCAAGCAACCGTTTTCAAGGCGGCCTTAATCTACCATTAAGAGTGTGGGCTGAGTTTGTGCCTTAGCATTGAATCCTGGTTCCTCTAACGAGCTGTGTGACCTTAGGCAAGGTATGTGGGCCTGGAGTCCTTATCTATAAAATGGGTATAATCATAGTACCTCCCTGACAGAGTTGTCATGAGGCCTGCATGATCTAGTACGTATGGAGACCTTAACAAAGCGCCCAGCCTAGGACAGGCACCCCCTAGCTGCTACCGCTCCTGCTGGGACTCTTGTTCTCGGGGCACCTACTGCGTCCTGGGGCTGGGCAATTGGCTAGGATTGACATGAGCATGAATAAAGCATGCCTCTCACCTTGGAAGTCTTCAGAATTTCAAGGGATAAGACTGGGCTCTAAATAACCATAATCCAACCTGACAAGCGCTGTAACCAAGGTATATAAAGAGCTATATGAACACAAGAGAAGAGCAATTAATTCTGCCTGGGGGGGGCAGTGAGCAAAGGGGCTTTCAGAGGAGGGGTGATATTTGAGACTGGCTTTGAAGTGTGTGTAGTATTTCACAAAATGGGCAGCCAGTGCGGCGGAGGGGGGCAGGGGGCCGGAGAAGTCTGGGCACAGACATCGTGGTGGTGGAGTGCAGGGCATGGGAGGGAAAGCATCCCTCGGGGAGAAGGGAGCACCGCTGTGCACATGTGCAGATGCCCACCTGCTACGTGGGGAGGGGAGGGGGGAGGAGGGACAGCCACTGGCAATGAAGGTGGTGACGGGGCTGAAACCGGCTCCCGAAGGCCTTTGCAAGCTGTGTCTGGGAAACCTCCCATCCCGTGGTCCCTGGGCAGCCATGGAGGGGGTGATAAGTAGCGGGGCAACAGGATTAGTTCTTCACGTTGGCAGGGTAATTATGAGGACCTTGGAGCAGGGAGAGCAGGTGGAACAACTAGAGGCAAAGAGAGGGGTAGCTGGTGCCTTCCTATCCATCAGACGAAGGGGAGGTTTTGACCAAGACAGGCACACAGAACATGGCATCGGAGGGATCAGAGTCTGGCTTCTGGCCGTCCTACACAACTGGATAGATGATCTTAAAGTGGTTGTTTAAAGTCTCATCAGAAAAGTGGGACGATGATTCCAACCTCTGTGAGCATAAATGACATTGTGACCTTGAGACCCATGGTGGATGTTATGACTGTGGGTGTCCTTAAGCTCCTGGGGTACTTAGGGGTCATTCCGTGCAACTACTGTATTTCACAGATGGGGCAGCTGAGGGTGGGGGAGATGTCCAGCTAGTAAGGACGTAGCCAGAACTGATCCAGGTCTCCTGTTGCCCATGGGGGGTGTTTGGTGTAAGCAAATCTCTGAAGGTGATGGGGTGTCTAAGGCATTGTGCTAAAGACCAAGTGGGAAAGCAGTCTCCTACTCCTCGGGTCCTGCAGGTGTTAAGATGGGACTGGAGGGTGGGACACGTGGGTGGCTCAATCGGTTAAGCGTCTGCCTTCGGCTCAGGTCATGATTCCAGGGTCCTGGGATCGAGTCCCACATCGGGCTCCCTGCTGAGCAGGGAGCCTGCTTCTCCCTCTCCCTCTGCCTGCCGCTCCCCCCTGCTTGTGTTCTCTATCTCTCTGTGTGTCACATAAATAAATAAAATTAAAAAAAAAAAAAAGATGGGACTGGAGGGCAGTGGTTCCTCGGCTGCCATCAAAGACCTAGAGCTGGGCTTCTCCTGAAGAAAGGAGTGTCATGGGAACCCGAATTCCTGTCTGCTCTTTCTGCCATGAGTTCTTGGGGGAAGAGGGAGACATCTCACTGGAGGTGGGTCTACACACAAAAAAAGCAGGACTGAGGGGCTCCTGGCTGCCTTGGTCAGAAGAGCATGCGACTCTTGAGCTCAGGGCCTTGAGTTTGAGCCCCACATTGGGTATAGAGCTTACTAAAATAATAAACTTTTTAAGAAAAAAAGTAGGATCGAGGGGGTGCCAAACATAGATGAGGAAAAAAGCACCAGTTCCTGAAGCCAGAAAATTCTGCATTTATTTTTTATTTTTTATTTTTTTTTAAGATTTTATTTATTTATTTGACAGAGAGAGAGACAGCGAGAGCAGGAACACAAGCAGGGGGAGTGGGAGAGGGAGAAGCAGGCTTCCCACTGAGCAGGAAGCCCGATGTGGGACTCGATCCCAGGACCCTAGGATCATGACCTGAGCCGAAGGCAGACGCTTAACGACTGAGCCACCCAGGCACCCCTGAAAATTCTGCATTTAAATAGCAATTTTGCCACCTACTTGCTGTATTATGTTGTACAAGTCAGCCCACCCTTCCTTGAGCCCGGCAAAAGGAATGGTCTCAGTAGATAACTCTTTAATTCCCTCTGAGTCGGGAACTCTAAATCAGAAAGCTTATAGACGTTGCTACTTAGAGGAAAAAGGAGGAGGAAGTATAGCCAGACATTTTCTCCTGGCAATGGGGAAGAGCTGTCCAGAAGTCAATTGAGCTGCCTATAAACGGAAGTGAGTTCTCTGGCTCTGAAGTAATCAAGAAGATACTGGGTAATCCCACCTCCAACCCTGAGAATACCTAAGGGAGGGTGCTTGCCAGCCCAACCATGTCTGCTCTTTGCCTAGCATCATTATATGAATTTCTCTCCCCCCCCCAACACCTGAACTGGCTCACTTATTTTATTAATGTATTTGTTCATTCAGTGAATATCAGTATTTTAGTCATTCAAAATATTACTGTATCTCACCTTATTATGACAAAAAAGTTAACAAAAGATCTACCTTTTTTTAAAAGATTTTATTTATTTGAGAGAGAGAGAGAGAACAGCGGTGGGGGGAGAGGGAGAGGAAGAGAGAGAATCCCAAGCAAGACTTCCTGCGAGCATGGAGCCCGACTTAGGGCTTGATCTCAGGGCCCCGAGGTCACAACCTGAGCCAAAATTGAGAGTCAGACACTTAACTCACTGAGCCACTCAGGCACCCTGAGATCTACCGTCTTAACAAATTTCTTTGTGTACAATAAAATATTGTTGACTACAGGTACAAAAGACTTCTAGAACTGAATCATCTGGCTTACCTGAAACTTGATGTCTGTTGATTAGCAACTACCTTTCCCACCCTTCCCCAGCCCTTGGCAACAATCACTATTCCGCTCATCAATTCTGTGATTTTGACTACTTTAGATACCTCCTGTAAGTGGAATAATGGAATTATTATTGGAAATTTTTAATGGAAAAAGTGGAATATTTGTCCTTTCATGGCTGCCTTATTTTACTTAGCATGATGTTCTCAAGGTTCATCTTTACTGTCACATATGGTAGGGTTTCTTTTTTAAAGCTGAATGACATTCCATTGTATCAGTAGATCCCATTTTGTTCATCCATTAACCTCTTGATGGACCTTGAGTTTGTTTCCGCATCTTGGCTATTGTGAATAATGCCGCACCAGACATGGGAGTGGGCAAGGCAGAAAGGCAGGTTCCAGCTGGGAGACCCCCTCTTCATCTGTCTAGGGGAACCTGAAGCCTAGAGGCTGCCCAGGTGTTTGGAGCCCCCTATATGTGTTGCACAAGGTGGAATGATGTGAAGAGACAGATCGTAGCATAACAGAGAGGGTAGAAGGTTGCTACGTTCATCCCCCCGACAGCTCTGGGGAGGGTTGTTGGCATCATCAGAAGGACTTGTGTGTGCAAGAGTGGATAATCTGAGGGAGAGAAGAATGGCTTACGTGAGATCTGAGAGGTGCAGATGGGGAAGAGGGAGAGGTTGGGAGAGATAGGGAGGCCACTGGAGCCAGCGACACTGGAGAAACTAGAGGAATGGAGATAATGAGTGAGACAGAACTCGCTTCCTGGGGTTGCTGGGGGAGCTTGAGTCCCCATGGAGTGTGGGATGTAACTCTCCTGCTTGTTCCCCCACGAATGTTCAGGAAGATCTAAATTGTTCAGTAATCCTTTATGCAGTCAGACTGGCTTTTTTTGGAAGGTGCAAAGAAGTGAGTGGATGAATACAGAGCATCCGCAGAGAATCAGTCACCTTGGGATCACACTTGTATCCCTAGTGACCAACCTTGTGGCCAAGGGCAAAGCTCTTTTTCTCTCAGGGACGTGGAGCCTGGTGTACAACCATATACCCTCAGTAAATGGCTGCTGAATGAGCAGAATCCACAAGGTCTGTAAAAGTGGGAGGCTTGTGTGTGTTTCCTTCACCTTTCCCCTGCAGCCCGCTCCCCCCAGCCTCCCCAGGAACATAGATGGTTTTAAGATCAACTGGGGCTTTGGGCAAAGGTTCAGCTGGATTTGTTTGTTCCTCTCTGATCTGCTTTGACTGTCCCTGGTCAGGATCGCAGCCAGCTTGAAACAAACACAATCCAAGTAGGAAAACAGGAGAATAAAATAACAGCAGTATGTACCTCTAAAGCCCTGTCTAGTGCTGATAGAGCTGATGAGATAAGAGAAAATTGTATTTAAACAATAAGAGGGGCTTTGTTCACGTCTTAGACTTCTCTGACCGTGAATGTTTTAGATGCAGAGATAAGGCCTCCCCCGACCCCCAGCACTCCAGAGATGTGCTCCACCACACTCTGCTGGGGACAGGCAGCTCAGAACACAGGGGAAAGAATTCCAAAATGATACATGTCCAATTGCTGGCCTGGATTTCAAATGCCATGGATAGTTTATGCAAAGTCTCGCACTGTTGTAAAATGTAACACAATCCACTGGCAGATCTGCCTAAGCTCCATCCCAGTTGTTTTTGAGAAAAATAAATAAACTTGAAGACATCTTCCAGCCTATTAAAGTGGCTGCTTTGCCCATAGTCTCCTTGGTATTAGGCTTCTAAAGATTTGCATATCAGAAGCCATCACCTGCTTCTGGCCAATGAGATGTTTGATTCTTGGCACCTCTACTCTCCTTAAGATGTTACCTGTGATATTCAGGACCCACTGGTTTCTCGGAGAGGGGGAGGGGAACTTTGGCAAGAAACAGGTTTCAGTACTTTTCAATGTTCTTAAAGCAGTGAAGCTCATTTCTTAAAGGAAACATTACATGGCAGCTCAATATCTAAGACAGATGAGTGGAGATGCTACAGGTAAAGCAGTAGAGAAGGAAGGAAGCAGATCTCACATCCTGACCCGCAGGCAGACACCTCCAAGGAATCCCTGAAAATCCATGACCTAATCCAACATTCAAATGTCAAAGATAAACCAGGATCTCCTTAAATGAGGCCAGCATGCCACTGCAGAACTTTCTGGGTGACTGATCTGTGATTCTCCAAAGTTGGCTAAGCGACTTATCTTCCTCTGTTTGGGGTTTCAAGAATGAATTGATGAAGATGCTAACAGTAAGGGACACTGGATGAAGCATACTTAGAGGACTCCATATTACCTTTGCAACTTTTCTGTAACTATAAAATCACTCCAATACAAAAAAAAGCTCATTAAAAAAAAAACACTGATGATTGCAGTTGTAGATTGCAACTCATGCATCATGCATTTTATCTTGAGTTTGACTAGTGAATTTGATACATGACTTTTCTACTCTGTTTTTAATTCTTCTGTACTCATTTAGCAAAATCTCTGGGCAATATATGGTCTTGCTTTGTGTGATTTTTATAAGTGACATCATATTGTAGTTGTCCATTTATGCCTTGTTCCTTTTGTTTTGCTTTGTTTTTACTCAGTGTTATGCTTTTGCAATCTCTTCACTAATGTCTTGAACTCAGGAGTAGGGCTTCCGTTTTGAGTGGCCAGGACCCATACTGGACCTGACATTAAATATTTCTAGTATCATCCCTGTATATGAATCTAATTCAGGCCTCTTAAGTCTTTTGCTGTATAGAAATCTGTCACATGAATATTTCTTACCTGATGCATCCCTTCCCCAACAGATGAGCATACAAACTATTCCCGATCTTTTGCCACTACAAATATTGCTAGAATAGGTATCCTTGAATATAATTTTTTTCTTTTTTCCCCTTTTTTGTTTGTTTTACATGTATGTTTACTGTGATTGATATTAGATTATCTTTTGGTTGTTTTTTTTTTAATGGCTTTCAAGAGCCTTAGAGTTTGCTAGGTCAGCCTTTCTCAGGTGAGTAGGGTATAGGGAGACCCAAATCCACAGGGGAGTGTTGAGAGAGACGCCACATTCAAGGTCAGAGGGAAAACACAAATGTGAGATGGCCTTCTGCAAAAGATCTGACCAATCTCAAGAACAAGCCAGTTGCTCCTAGCTTTTTCCATCATAGAACTTTTCTGTTTTCTGCTGTACGGTTTTCAGTTGTGTATGCTGGTGTGGTGCCTTGATGGATATCTACACTCATTGTCCACTGCAAGCTCCCCGCGTCTGTCTCGTCCCACGGTGCTGGGCGAATAGCCATCTCCCAACAAATCGGACTCCGATAAGAGAATGAACTGAGGGATGAAATGACATTTGGATACACAGTATGCACGCGTACGCAGCACACACACATGCACACGCACACACACACTCTGTCTTTGGGGAATATGCCCATCCTGTCCAAGGATATGCCTTTCTCTGTCCGTAATACAGCTCTGAGCATAATGTACAGATTTGTTCTAAAATGGCCTGCTTGCGATTCATGACTCGATGATATCCCACCCCTGATCCTGCATTTTCTGCCACCTTCCCCAAGCAAGCTCTAAGAGTACCAGGCAGCTTAGCACACCCTGAGCATTCTAGATTTCTCCATTCCTCTGAGCCTTTTCTCCTGCTCCCTGCACCCGCAGTGCCCTTCCCCTGTGTCCGCTCTGTTCTTTAAGATCCAGCTCAGATGCCAAGTCCTCCAGCATTTGTCCCCGTGAGCATTTCTCTGTCACCTCTACCACCAAAACATGTTCTCTGTTCTGTCCTTCACAGTGTTGAGGACTCCCTGTTCTACAGTAGAACGTGGGCTCCTGGAGCAGCCTCCAGTCTGTGCATCCCTGTTTTCTCCTGCAGTGCCCAGAACAAAATGGATGGATAGTAAAGGTGCATCTAATTGAATTTAGTTCAACTGCTGAGACCCTCTAAAACATTTTTTTCTTTATCTCTTCCCAGGTGTGTCGAACAAAGGTGATAGATCTCAGTGAAGGCATTTCCCAGCATGCCTGGTACCCTTGTACCATCAGCTACTCGTACTCCCAGATGGCTCAGACCACTTTCTGGCTCCGGGTAAGCCACAGTTTTACGAGCCTTAGAATCTCCAGCAGTGGCCCCCAGGAAGCACCAACTCCCATGACCCTTTCGCAAGATGGTTTGTCTCCCCACTGAGGGTGTTAATTGTAAGGACAGAGAACAAAACACTTAGCAGTAGGAGGCTCCCTGAAATAGAATCCCTTCATCGCGCATGGAATGCCCCTCGTCCTTCTTGTTTTGGCAAAGACTTTGGAAACCTTTTGTCTGCCTGGAACCTTCTATTCATCATTCAAGGCCTTTAAGATTGTCTTCTCCTCCTTGAAGTCTTAACTGATCCCACAGAGAAGTGACTGTTCTCTCCCTTCTAGTCCTGTACATGTCCAGTCATCTGTCGGAAGGTGCTTGTCACATGGTATTATATCACTGTATTTAGGCCCATCTTCCTAAGGATTATGGATTGTGTTTGCATGTCACTGACCCACTTTGAACTCCATAGTCTGCAGAAATGCAAGGGCTGGGTCTTACTTTGCTTTGTCTCCTTGATGCCTCGCACAGAGGCTAGCATGGAGAAGTGACAAATAATAGTAATACCTTTTTTTGTGGTTTTAGGATGTGCCAGACACTTTGTTCCCATTATCTTACTGGAAACTCGCAGCCACCCTGTGATTCAGTTATTTACTTAATATATCACTTAGAAGTGAGGGAACTTAGGCCCAGAGACGCAGAGCGACCACTCCCTGTCACACAGCTCAGCAGGTGCAGAGCCAAGTTGGGACAGAGTTTCTGAACTTCAGAGCCTGTGTTCTTCACTGCCTCCCTATTCCCATCATGGACCCATGATGAGTGGTGCAGGCCCTGAAATGGAGGATGCTCCTTGAAACCCCTGCCCCGTAGCCTGAGCGAGTGAGTGACCCTCCTGTGCCTTCTGCATTTCAGGCATACTTTTCTCAGCCAATGGTTGCCGCAGCTGTCATCGTCCACCTGGTGACTGATGGCACCTATTATGGGGACCAGAAGCAGGAGACCATCAGCGTCCAGCTATTTGATACCAAAGATCAGAGCCACGATCTCGGTGAGCACGTTCTCATGCAGATGGCTCTTGGGACTGTATCTGCCCCGGGGCGGTTCGAGGAGCAGCCGAGAGCTAGTTCTTCCTTCACCTTTCCTCTTTCTTGCTTCTCTGGCATTCTGCTTGCTTTCAAGTCAGGAGGCTTTTGTGTATTCAGAGAAGCCTGGATGTGGCAGATATGGGGATCAGGGGCCACTGTCCAAGTCCTCCCTTCAAGAGCTCCCTTCTGCCAGGCACCTTCAATCTCAGGCGCCCTATCTGATCCTCAAAAGACCCTGAGAAGGAGACTGAGAAAAGGCCCTTTGTCCAGGTATCAGCGCCTGAGACCCCCAGGAGAGGCATTGAGAGACCCCGGGGAGAGAGGAGAGGAGCCAGGTCTTTGGAATCACGGCCATGGCTCTTTCCGCTGTACCCCGAGGCATCCCCTGTGCCCCACAGTGGAACCTGTGTCTGCACACCACCTGCAGGGCTCCCCATGGGAGGAGGAATGAGGAAAGGTCGGGACTGGGAAGGCAGGTAAAGAGCCAGGTCCTGCGTGCCGAGAAGCTGCCTCCACACAGGGCTGGTGGGGAGGACGAGACCAGAGTTGTCACTTGCACACCCTTCTGTGCACCCACGTGTGCACGGGGCAGAGGGAAGAGCCCCAGCTCCGGAGCCAACGGCCCGGGCTTCAGTCCTGTCCCTGCCACTCACTCGGCTCGAGAAGGGGCACACTTCTCTGGACCTCAAAGCCCCTCATGTGGCATCTTGCTCTCTTCTTGGGCACAATGGGGACAACGGTGCCACTTCATCATCAGAGCGAGATTGAGAGAGATTCTATGAGCTATTCCTTAGGGCTGTTGTGACGGTGCCCAGCATGAGACCCGGCACTAGGAAAGTCCTGTTATCCGTCCCACATTCGCACCACACCTCCAGGTGTTTGGAATCCCAGGCCAGCCCTGAAGGCTGGGCTTCCGAGCTATGCATGCACCATTCCACAGAGAGCTCGGTTCAAAGCCCCGTATGAAGCCAGCAGGCAAAGGGTCATCACAGGGTCAAGCAGAAGCCAAGGGAGCAGGGCGAGGATTTTGTTTTGTTTTTATGTTTACTTATTTAGTTTTAGAGGCAAGGCAGGGGGACATATGAATAAGGAAGAGAAGAAAAAACCCTCTGGACTTATCTGGATTCCGGAGAAATTTCCCTAAATGAGAAGCAAATATTTTCCTAGCTGTCCTGGCACTGCAGAGAGCTCGGAGGCGTGGGGGGAGGTCCAGTTCCACAGAAGCTGCTGGGATCCCGTGACTCAGTGTCTGAGGCTTCCACGTGTCCCCATCCCTCCCCGCAGTGTCCCCTGGCCTCTGTCCTCCGTATCCTGCCACCCCCTGGGGAGGCTTTGCTGTTCTCAGGGACCAGAGAAGGCTGCCTTCTGGATGGGGAGCTGAATGTCCCCAACAGCGCAGGCCTGCCAGGATGTGCTTAGGATCAGCCCCAAGTTTAGATGCAGAAACTGAGTTTTAGGAGCTTGCCGGAGTCACATCGTTAGGTAGGCTAAGTCGTGATGTGAACCGAGGTCCACCAGACCCCAAAGGAAGTGTCCATTTTTCCAACTCCATCCCACCCCATCGTTCCCTTCCCTCTTCTGGGTGTGCCCCTCCTCTCTGCCCCCTCCCATCCTCCTTGAAGCCTGGGACCTGTTCCCCGTTCTAGAAAGAACCAAGGGCTTTGGGATGGGGTAAGCCTGGTCTACATGGCTGGCTGTTCTGGGCGCCTCTGGAAAACCACTTCCTGCCCTTGATTCCCAGCGTTACCTCTGCAGCCTGGCTACCGAGGTCCGGACCTCACAGGACTGCTGCTGGGTTCCTGGATTAAAAACGAGGGTGGCCTGTTGCTGTGAATGATTTGTACCATCTCTGTGGCTGACTGGGAAGGCAGCCTGAAAACTAGCAGCTCGGGCCATCGAGCCCGAAGGCAATGTGGGAGGGTGGTGAGGGCCAGCCATGCTTGTGTGAGGGGTGGCCACTGGGGGAGGGAGAGAGGCTGTGGGCGCTAGGTGAAGGGAAAGCTTAGGGGGCGGGAGGCAAAGGGATTGGAAAGATTTGGAACCAAGAGAAAAAGGCAGACAAAGAAACTTTCAATCAAACTCAAAATCCCCACTGGCCACCCAATGGTGCTTTTGTGCAGTGACATGAAAGGGTCTGGGGGCTTCGGGAAGGGCCCGTTGGGGAGGGCGTGACTGGCCTTGAGTAATGAGCCTGGCCCCTCGGCCCTCTGTCTCTCCTGACAGGCCTCCATGTCCTGAGCTGCAGGAACAATCCCCTGATTATCCCCGTGGTGCATGACCTCAGCCAGCCCTTCTACCATAGCCGGGCGGTCCGCGTGAGCTTCAGTTCACCCCTGGTCGCCGTCTCGGGGGTGGCCCTCCGCTCCTTCGACAACTTTGACCCCGTCACCCTGAGCAGCTGCCAGAGAGGGGAGACCTACAGCTCTGCCGAACAGAGGTAAGGGACCCGGGGTCTGATTGCCCGGGGCCGTTTGCTAGCCAGAAGCAGATGGAGGAATTCTGCAACTGCGTAGACATGCGTGTGGCTGTGAAAAGTCTGTGTGTTCTCCCTGCTCCATCCTCTGGCCTCTGGTCACCTCTGCCTCTGGGCCTGGGAGGCCCACACGTCCTCTCTGGATTCCAGGGGCCAGGGAGGGAAGCAGGAATGCGCGCTGGTGGAAAGTCTCCCTCACCTGGCTCGCAGTCCTAGCGCTGACAATGGCTTGCTCGTGTGGTAAACATCACTTTCCCTCTCTGGGTCTCAGCATCCACATCTGGACAAAGAGAAGAGAGGTGGATTAACTCTCCTGCAGCTCTGAAATACTGGAGTAATTATTTAGGGGAATGGAGGGAGCCTGGTATTTGCTTTATCCCAGTTCACCGTATTCCAGTGATGGGGAAATCTCTGCGTCTTCCCTAAACCCAGCTCCTGAGATCCCTCCAGCGGTCTCAGAGTCTCTGATAATGGCGTGGCCTCACTCCATCCGTGCCTCTGATCTGGTGTCGTTTATGCCCCTTGTCTGAAGCTAAGAGAGAATGGTGTTTCCTGGCAAGAATAGGAGTTTGGGTGATACTCTTACCTGGGTCTGAACGTGCCCCTTCTCGCCTGTGTGTCCATGACAAGTCATTCACTTTTCTGAGTCTCGCTTTCCTATTTTTGAATAAATGGACAATAATATCTACCCCACCAGGGGTCATGAGGGCTAAATGGTGCACCACAGGTGAAGATCCTCTTGCAGACCATGAGACACCGTGCCAAGGTGATGTATTAATACAGAATAATTATGGCCACTTTCTGATCTGACGGGGGTGCTTCTCTGCCTCAAACTCTGCATGAAGCTCTTAGAGCTGGAGGAAGCTCTGGACATCATCTAGGACATCCAGAGGGTCCAAACTCCTGCGTTACCCTCCAGAATTCTAGAGCCCCCAGAGGGGAAGGGCTGGTCCATGCTCACACAGCACCTCTCAAGTTTGTTTAATGAGACCCAGAAGGAAAAAGAGAGACTGAGGCGGGGATGGGAGTCTCGGTGGGCTCCCCCAGAGTAAGGCCCTCTGAAAGGCGATCCGGCCCTGCCCTCTGTACCTGGGAGCCAGGAGAGGAAAGGGTTGGGGTGGCGGGGGGAGACACTGCCTTTCCCACGCCCCTGCCACCACAGGGGACACAAAAGGTGATTGCAAAACCCACATTGTTTTGCACCCACTGTCTCTAGTTCTGTTGTGCAAAGTCTGTTGCAATCGTTCGGAGGCAAAAGAGCTCCTTAAATATAAATATAAATATATTTCATACTAAAAGGGCTTTTTCATCCCTGGCTCTCCAGACTATAAAAATAAGTTGATTCTCAGAACCCAGGGAAACAATGTCAATGGGAAATGTAAATCCATTAGACCTTTTCTGCAATGCTTTCTTTCCCATCCTTAACCAGCCACCGGGACCACGGGCGAGTTGACGGAGGCCAGCACTGGCTTCTTTGAAATCTTAATTAACAGTTCCTGTGCCCGAAGTAAACAGAAGTGTTTAACCTCAGAAGCAAATCAATTGTTTAGCATTTGTTGAGTTCTTTGGGCGCAGAAGAGCACCGGGCGGGGACTCACTGGTTATATGACTATGAGCCAGTCACTCTGCCTCTCTGGGCCTCGATGTCCCCATCCATAGGATGATGGTGATGGATTGGATGTTCTCTCTGGTTCCTTCCACTTCTGACATTCTGTGCTTCCCAAGAGCTGGGAGGAGTGAGAGGGTGGGGGAAGGAACCAACATGCACTTCATCAGCTTATATCATTATTTTATTTCATGATCACACCTGTCCTGTGAGGTGTGGACAAGAGACAGTGAGTCAAGGCCGTCCAGGCAGTAGGGAGGCAGAATCCTGCTTTGTCTGCCCCTGAAAGCCACGAGGTCCCCATCGAAGCCAAGTACATCCAGGAGAGAAGGGGACTTGTCCTGGCTGCTCATGTGTGAGCATTTAGTGAGGGGGACGCTGGAGGTGAGGGGGCTGTGGCTCTGAGGGCCTCTGTGGCTCGGCCCTGAGCGTGGACCTGGCTGAGACGGGCTGAGCCCCCAGTGCCACAGCTATGGCGGGGGGGGGGGTACTGGGGGCCCCTCCTGAATGCTCCAGGGGACCGGGGGTGAGGAAGGAGGAGCTGCTCCTGGAGAGCAGAAGAGGCACACACCCAGTCAGGACTGCACAAATGTGCAAATGCATTAAAACAAGCAAACTGGGAGGAGGGAAAAGAAAAATAAGCAACAACTGTAAAAAGCCACGGGATGTTTTTCTTCATTCTCAAAACACCAAGGTAAATAGCATCACTTTTTATAGCACACATTTCAGCTGGCTCTGGCAGAAACAGCCCACTTGCCTCTCAGCTGTTTTCCAGATAGCGAGAGGGGCCAACCTTGCCTCCCCAGCCTTCAGCCCTCCGCCCCTCGTCTCCCGTCCCCACTCGTCCTCTTTCTTGCTGCCTCTGTGCCTTCCCCGCCATCTCCACCCGCTCAGCCTCCTCTCCCACCCTTTGCCCCTTCTCATCTTCATTATCCTCTCCAGAGAGCGTGATACCTAGTGGGCTACCCGGGGAGGAGCATCACTACAGCAAAGTCAATCCAGGCGGTGTGTTCTGACCTAGATTCAAGGGTCTCCAGGCCCTGTGCAGCACTTACACTAAATTCAGAGGCCCACGAAAACAGGATCGGGTTTCAAGGGAGAGGTCCAGTGGAGAAATTCTAGCCAAATCCCAGCGCTACACCTAGGGGAAGGGGGAACGTTTGGGGGCTTAGCGATGGTGGTGAGGAAGGTAAAAGGCTTCCCGGTGAGAAAAGCAACAGTCTGGGATTGAGGCTCCTGTGTGTGCGTGTGTACGTGTGTGTGTGTCTCTCACACACACACGTACACACGCACACACATGCACACACACTATCCTATGGTTCTAAACAGAGATTGACCAGCTTATTATAAAATTCAGTGGGCCGTGTGCTTACACAATTAGTAAACTCCCTTCCTCTCTCCCTTCCCTTCCCTTCCCTTCCCTTCCCTTCCCTTCCCTTCCCTTCCCTTCCCTTCCCTTCCCTTCCCTTCCCTTCCCTCCCTTCCTCCCTTCCTTCCTTCCTCCCTCCCTCCCTCCTGCCCCATTTATTATTTGCATTCTTTCTCCCTCTACCTCAAACTCTTCCCACTTCCCCATGCCAGCCCACCCAGAGAAGGGCAGTTCGGACAGGGAGCTAACTTTGAGAAAGCCAGCTCTAGGAGGAAATAAATTCTTCATGTGACCAGATTGAGTCCTTCCAGCCAGCGTGGACTTAGACTGGGTGGGGTGGGGGTGAGGGATGGTGCCTACAGGAGCCCACGCATGAATATCCATCCCATCAGATGACTATATAGGAAATTCGCGTATGAGATTTGGAACCCAGAAAGAAGCTTCTCACGGCCAGAGGCCACAGGCTCCCCCAAGTTATCCAGCCCACAGGGGGATCAGTGCCTCTTGGAACACCTGTTGGGAGTTGCCGGCAGATGGAACTGCAGTGCCTGAGCACTTGCGTCTCTTCGGCTGGACCAGATGCTCCTGATTCTTCTCCAAGATGTTGTTCAACTTCTAATCCCATCAGAGTTCTCCCGGAGTTCCTCTGCTTCCTCATCCTTGTCAATAATTGGGATTATCAAAATCTATTTCTCCCCCTCCCCAAGGGCTCTGAGATTATATACCTCTGTTGTTTTGTCTTCATAAAACCGTGGTCCCTGGAAGCTGGGAGGCCTCTAACAGGTTCTCTGGTTCTGCATTCTCATTTGAGGTCCCAGCAAGGGACGTGAGCTCCCCAAAGCCACCCAGCCGCTCAGCAACAGAACTGGCATTGAAATTCACTTCTCAGGCCCCTCTTCATCAGAAGTTTCAAGACTGCTGTCACATAGGCCAGATAAGACCACAAATAACTTGTGTTTGGCCCTCCTTAATCCTCTCTTTTAATTAGTCGCCAACATTTAACTACCAGGAGTGTTCACAGTAAAGACATCGGCAGATCTGGAGACATGGTGGGGCCGGTGCCTGCGGGCCACCTGAGCCAGGAGTGACCCCCTGCCACTCTGCTGGCCACCCCTCCCTCCCTCGGGAGCCCCAAGAGAGCTTGCTGCCATCCCGACCCTGCAGGCCTTGACTTTGCCTCATCGCCATTGGGCAACCGCCTCACTGGCTCCTAGGATTCCAGGGTACAAGAGCCTTCCAGGATCCCTTCCAGCAGTCGATGCATTCCTGGGCAGAAAACAAGGAGTCCTATCTTGATCATTCTTTCTCAGTCTTACTTCCCAGGGACCCTGCAGCGCTCCTGCCAAAGAGCATCTTCCCTCCCTTCCCGGTGGGGACATGCTGTCTTCTTCGCTGTCCCCATCTGAGCAACCCAGAGTGACTTATAAACCACCTTCCTGTTATTATTCCAGCTCCCCCCCAACCCCCACCCCATGGTGTAGTTGCAGCAAAGGGGCAGGGCGCAGGAGTTAAGCCGAGAGTCAAGGGACACGGCCAGCAGTGGGACCCACACCAGCCCTATACCGCTGGTCTTCTGTGTTCTGGTTGAGCACCATCCATCCTTTCTGCTGTGCATGCCTGGGGGCCAGTGCCCTGGGCAGTGAGGACAGCAGTGGGGAGATTGGCTATTGAATCACTTAAGGATATGCCTCTATGTGGAACTTGAGTCTGTAAGTAAATAAATTAAATATATAAGTAAGTTAAATAAATTAAATAAAATAAATATAAATATATATGTGTGTGTATATAAACATATGTATATACACATACATACATATATATGAAGAAAAGACAATTTATAAATATCTCATCATCTTTGTATAGGGGGAGAGTGTCTTCATCTTTGCCCAGGTCTGAGAATTTCTTTGATAAAAGTACCTATGTCCCTTCCCCCATCCCTTAGATCAGCCAACTTCCTCCCTCTGAGAAGTGGCTTCTTTTTTTCCTTCTTTTGTTATTTTTATTGCTCATCACTGATATTAAATCCTTCCCCCATTTTTTTTTTTTAATGAAGCCAGCGGCTTTTCTCGTTTTCCTTGTTTTTGTGTTTCAGCCATGACAGGGCTATGTCAGGGAGGTATTTGGGAGGGGCACTTGGGGTAATGTTTATCATTTTTGGATAGTGTGTTCACACAACCCTTGCAACTTAATGGGAAAGCAAAGAGAAGAGCAGGGGCTTAGGGGACAGACAGGCAGACCTTACTGGAGTTCTGTCCACACGGAGTGGACAGGCAGCTAAGCTCACTGAGTCTCACTTTCCTCTTCTCGAAAATGGGAGTAATTGTACTGCCTCGAGGAGTTCTGGTGAGGATGCAAGTCAGGTGATGCGGGTAAAACACAGTGACTGATAGCGGGTACACATGACCTTCTTTCCCCGTTCCTCCCTGTTTTCAAGCCTGTAAGCCAGGCACACACAGATGTGCTGAAAAAGCAGGGATGCTCCGGTCCCCACAGTGTGTTCCGGAGGACATTAGTCCAGATATGTCCCATTGGACAAGGTTATCAGAGTTTGGAAAATGTGTGTCATAGCACCTTCTGGAAATCCACAATGTGCATTAGAACATTCAGGGTTCTGAGAAGTCCTGCAATTGAAAAAAAAAAAAAAAAAGCTGACTTATTAATCTAGTGCTACCTCATTCTTTTGACCACGAAACTTTTTGGTCAAATAATTCATGTGACCAGGGGATATTTTCCTTCTACAGCAGAGAGCCAGAATAGAGAAACCACCTTTTCTTGCAGCATCATAGTTTTCAAAGTATTTCTCACACATGGGCCCTTCGATTGTACAAACGTGCTGAGCTCCATTCTGTCCTGGACCTTTGTGCATGCTCTTTACTCTGCCTGGGATTCCATCTGCCCTAGACGTTTGCATGGCTTATCCCTTCATTTCATACAGGTCTTACTTCAGATGTCCCTTCCTCATGGAGGCTTCCTTCCCTGACCTGTCTGCACACGGTGTCCTTCCCCCAACTTCCAACAGTCATCCTCTATAATTTCACCTTTAGTGCCTTCTCTGCACACATGACTATCTGAAACAGGCTTCTTGATGACTTTTCTGGGGTGCACGTCCTTTCTCCTCAAATTCCCAGGTGGCAGGCATCTTCTATATATCCCCAGTGTTTAGAACAGGGCAGCAAGGTCCCTCTTCAAGTTCTGTTGAGTAGATGAATGAGTGGCTGACATGCCACCCTGTTGACACTCTTGAGAGATAAATTGGCTTATTACTTCCATTTTGCAGATGGGAAGACTGAGGCTCAGCAGATGATGTAACTTTCCAAGGTTAAACAATTGGTAAATGACATTCCTGGGGTAGGGCCTGGATGTGCCCAGTTGCTAAGCCCTGTGCCCTTTCCATTTCAGCAAATCAGTTTTTTTCAGTTTATTCTTTTTCTTAC
>NC_138382.1:64503052-64525608 GCF_054177405.1 Leptonychotes weddellii
CCTAGTTCTGTGTGCATGGGTCTGTGTGCATACCGTGGGGCGGGCGTCCCCTAGCTCTGCGTGTTCATACCGTGGGGCGGGCGTCCCCTAGCTCTGCGTGTGCGTATCGTGGGGCAGGCGTCTCCTAGGTCTGTGTGCATACCGTGGGGCAGGCGTCCCCTAGGTCTGTGTGCATACCGTGGGGTGGGCGTCCCCTAGCTCTGTGTGCATACCGTGTGGCGGGCGTCCCCTAGGTCTGTGTGTGCATACCATGGGGCAGGCATCTCCTAGCTCTGTGTGCATACCGTGTGGCAGGCGTCCCCTAGTTCTCTGTGCATACCATGTGGCGGGCGTCCCCTAGTTCTGTGTGCATGGCTCTGTGTGCATACCGTGGGGTGGGCGTCCCCTAGCTCTGTGTGCATACCATGTGGTGGGCGTCCCCTAGTTCTGTGTGCATGGGTCTGTGTGCATACCGTGGGGCGGGCGTCCCCTAGTTCTGTGTGCATGGCTCTGTGTGCATACCGTGGGGCGGGCGTCCCCTAGCTCTGTGTGTGCATACCGTGGGGCGGGCGTCCCCTAGCTCTGTGTGTGCATACTGTGTGGCAGGCGTTGGTGTAGACAAGGTCAGGGAGGCAAAGTTTAGAGAAAACTGCCCCCAACACACTTTCACTGTTCCCAATCAACGTCTCAACCTCCTCCAAGTGCTTTAAGAGCTATCGCCCGACACTGCCACCATTTAGGAAACACCGACTGCATGCAAAGTTTCTTTATTGCAACGCAGAGTATACCAAGATGAAACAGGCATTGTCTCTACCCTCAGGGAAGTTCCAGTCCAGGTGTGGGGCAAGGTTAACAACAAGGACTTTGGAGTCACACGTCTGGGTGGGAACTTAAACAAGTAACTTGATCTCCCTGGTCCCCGATTTTTCCAACTATAAAATGAATAACACTTAGCTCATAGGGGTGTTGTGAGGATGGAGTGAGCTCATGTACATAAGCAATCGGTGAATAGTCACTAATGTTACTGAGTGTCTGTGTAACAGTAACATGAGGGGAGAGATCATCTAGCACAGGGATTTGGGATTTCCATTTCCTTGAGGATTAGCACACATTCCAGCACATGGTGGGTACCCAGGCCCTGTGCTGTCAATGCATGAAGCGTGAGGCCCGTGAGAGAAAGGAGGGCAGGCGGCCTGCCAGGGAGCCCCCCTGGGGACACAGGGAAGCTTCCTGTAGACGTTTACATGGAGCTCAGACTTGAAGAGTGGGTAGAATTCAAATTGGAAGGAAGATTAGAACGGCAGCTATAGCAAGAAGCAAGGCGTGATCACTGTACAACCTTACTAACAATTCATTAATCACTTTATAGTTTATAAAAGACTTCTACCTTCAGCACCTCCATTGAGCTCGGCCCAATTAGAGCGTACTCTGAAGCTCAGGGAGGGGACGTACCTTGCCCAACGCCACACAGCTTCTAGGTACTAGAACACAGACTTGTTTACACTATTAGCTACCCCGTACTGAGTGTTTTTTATGGACCGGGAATTCTGCTCTGTACCGTTCCTGCCCTCTCCGTTGTGATGCTCACCGCACCCCTCAGAAGTGAGTCCTATCACCAAATATGAAGAGGCTACCGTTCAGCTCGGCGCCTGGCGCATAAGAAACTCAGTGACTACTCGCTGCCATCGTGACCCCTATTTCACAGATGGAAAACCTGAGCTTCGGCAAGGTTTGAAGGTTCACAACACATACAGCTTGCTGCAAGACTCGAACCCCGGCTTATCTGCCTCCACAGACTGCCCTGTGATCAATGTTGCTGCCTCCACAGCTTTCTTCACCAAAGCCGGCCCCTCTTCCCCTCCTCTGTCTCAGCCTCCTGGAACTCTGGAGAGGGATGCCGTCAGCTTTGCTCTTCCCTCTGGCATGCGGCGGGCCATCAGGAAAGCCCCCTCTTACCGTCTTGTTGCTTTCCTCCCCAGCTGCGTGCACTTCGCATGTGAGGCCGCTGACTGCCCAGAACTGGCCGTGGAGAACGCGTCTCTCAACTGCTCCAGCAGTGACCGCTATCATGGCGCCCGGTGCACCGTGAGCTGCCGGACGGGCTACGTGCTCCAGATACAGCGGGATGATGAGCTCATCAAGAGCCAGGTGTGCGCAGGTGCTGGGCTCAGAGCCCCTCTGCGGTCCCCCGGGGTTGGGGGTGGGGAGAGGCTGGCTGACCGGGTGTTGAGCATTTCACAGGGTGCCGCCACCCAGCAAATGCTCAATAAATACGTGTTGATTGAATGCATCAATCCATGAATCTGGAATTTCCAAGACCAGGGTTTCTGTGCAGAATAGTATTCCATACACACAGCACGTATCAGAGTCTTTGTTGGGATTGTAAGTGTGGAAAAGTACCTGCGGAGCACTTGGGAAAGAAACCCTCACAGGCTGAGCTCCGCTACAGTGGAAGGGGCTGCTTTAGAAAGAGGTGAGCCCTCTGTCAATGAGGTGTTCACTCATTCACTGTCATTGTAAAACAGATTGCAAAACATCTGTTCGCCAGGGACCAGATGCTGTAGTAGGTGCTAGAGAAAAAAACAGATGTCACTAAGATAAACCTAGGCCCTCCTCCCAAGGAGGACTGTTGCCGGGAGCAGGCAAGGAGTGAGTCATGACCTCTCAGTGTGATAAATGCCCGTCTAGGCAGGTGCCGGGTGTGGTGAAAGCCCAGGGGGAGTCACCCTGGAAGAAGTGGCTTGAAAACAGAGAACCAGATAGATGGATGGGCACAGGGGTGTGTTGGGGGTGTGGGGAAGAAACAGGTGCTCTGGGCACAGGCAGAAATGGTAGGAGGAGGCCTGTGGCTGAGAAAAGAGCATGCCACAGACAGATTTATTCCTCCCCCCAACTCACCCAAGCAATGAGGCTGGAGGGGCCAGCAAGGTCCACCAGTGCACAGCCCTGTTCGCTTGGCCAGGAAGTTTGAGGTTGATCTTTAGGGCCACAGGGAGCTTTTGAAGACAGTGACGTGGTCAGATCATGGTTGATCAAGGTCCTTCTGGCTGCCCGCTTGGGTGTGGCTTGGCGTCTGGCGGTGCGACCCATCCCGGGGAGAGCCCTCACGGGTCATCGGAGTTGCTCACGGAGGAGGGCAGTGTCCGGCGCAAGGGCCATGGCAGTGGGTGGATTTGAGATGCGGCAGAGTGTTGCTTCAGCCAGATGCTGCTGTGGGGTCTCAGGGTGGGGGTGTGGGGAGTGGGGTGATGAAGCCCGGAGATCTGAGGTTCCAGAGCTCGGTCACTAGACGCAGCCTTTCCCAGGACCCTGCTGCCAGGCTTGCCCTTCCTGCTGCAGACACACGGGGACACTCCTTGCAGCTGGGGAGGCCGCGGTACAGAGCTTCTGGGCTGGAACAGAGTCCCGCTGGAGGGAGCTCCGGGGCCCTCAATTGCTTGTCTTAGACACCTACTTCCTTGTGTTTAACATGGCAGGTCTGAACTCCTGCGGAAACAATTAGGCTGTTTTGGCAGGGAGGGACCTCTGCTCCCTTTGATGTGTGCTCAAGAGGGGAAAAATGTCCTTTGCTTTTAAAATTCCAGATCAACATTTGGCATCCCCAATCCCCTGGGATCTGGCGGCTTCCTCCTTGAATGGCAGCCTGTGGGCTGCCCACGGCGGTCCCTCCCTTGGCTCTGAAGCTCAGCCTCACCCCTCCACCCACGCACCCCTGCCATCTTCTGGTTTGGTTCAAAGCCCTGTCGACCCTTTTCGCTTTTCCCAGGCTTGTTCTGTCCTCATGTCTACCTCTCTCAACTATCTCAGGGCAGGGAGGGGCTCTTAGAGCCATTCTGGGGTTCAGTGCCAATGCAAGAGCTCAAGGAAGGAAAGGGACTTGCCCAAGGTCTCATAGCACAGAGAACAAACATCCGGGCCTCCCGTATCCCAGGGCAATGCCCACTCGGTGCCAAACGCTGCAAAGGATACCTGTTACCTCTTGCAGAGCCAAGAAAAGATATGACGATCGAGAGCCAGTGAACCACCTTGTGCATTTTTCACAGGCTAGTTCATGAAAGAAGTCATCAGGCCCCAGGAGGTCTGAGCCTCGAGATTCTCATCAGCCAGCACCATGGGAATACTGATCTGGGAGGCTCTGCAGGGAGCAGTTAGGAGTGCGGCCGTGTCACTTGGAGCTAATCAGTGTCCCTGAGCCTCAGTGTCTGCATCTGAAGAATGGGAACTGAGATACCTAATTCATTAAAAGCCAGTTACAGTTCAACGTGGATCTCCTGGGGCCAGGATGAGACTAGTGGGGCCAGGGTGAGGGGAGAGGTGTTCCCCACATTTGGTGTTCAGTGTGCTTATTGTCTCCACCTCTGCCTTCCAGGTGGGACCCAGCGTCACGGTGACCTGCAGCGAGGGCAAGTGGAACAAGCAGGTGGCTTGCGAGCCAGTGGACTGCGGCGTCCCAGACCAGCATCACGTCTATGCCGCGTCCTTCTCCTGCCTTAAAGGCACCACCTTTGGCAGCAAATGCTCCTTCCAGTGCCGTCACCCCGCGCAGCTAAGAGGTATGGAGGAGGGCCCTTGGGCCGGGTTTGCCCTGCTTGCTCTGTGGGAAACCCGGAGGTTGCTTCCAGGCCCTCCCCTGTGTCTCAAACACCCAGGGTCGGGCGGGCTTTTATCTGCTCTTCTGATTTCCCTCCACCAATGGAGGGAATTTATGTGCACTGCCTTGTTGTGCAGCCAAGGAGAAAGTAGAGTGTGGATAATAAGATGGTGACATCTCCTCCAGGGTCCTTGCAAGTCTTACAGAAGAGAGAAGGGAAGGAATGGAGGGGGGGAGGGAGGGAGGGAGGGAAAGATGAAAAGAAAGTAACATTTGGAACTGGCTAGGATGAGGACCCAGTAAGCCCAAGAGATACATTTTAGGATTATTGCTCTGTTCCCAGCGGAGGACATGGAGCCTCAGAGACGTTAAAGAGCTTGCCCAAGGCCACACTCTCCAGGGTGGGATCCATGTGGGGGCCCAGGTGTGTCTTTCACCAAAGCCACTGCTCCTCTTTAGGAGGGATCCACTGGGAGGGGAGCAGCTGTGGGCAGGAACTCTTGATGGGGATCTCCTGGGCAAGGCCCCGGAGTGTTGGGTGAGTGAGGCAGAGTCAGGCTGGCCTGGCTGACTGAGGATGTCAGGACCAGAAGGGTACTCAGAGCTCGGGTCAAATAACTGATTATTTGGAAACATGGTAAAACCGAAGTCCAGTGAGAGGGAAGAAGGAACTTGAAGAAAATCACAGAGCAAGTTAGTGGTATTTCTAAAGGAACACTCTTGGCTTCCAGTCAGAATACTGAGGGTTTGACATGACGTGACATGATCTCCAAGTTATGATGGTTCGACTTGCAATTTTTTGATGGTGTAAAAAGCGGCGTGCTTTCAGTAGAAACCATACTCTGAATTCTGAATTTTGACCTTCTCCTGGGCTGCTGATATGTGGTCCAACACAGCATCGGGGTGCTGGGCAGTGGCACCTCGCAGCTGATACCCAACAGCCATTCTATCTGCCACTTTCAGTAGAGCAGTCAATAAATTACATAAGGTATTCAGCTCTTGATTATAACATAGGCTTTGCATGAGACAATTTTGCCCCACTTTGTAGGCTACTGTAAGTGTTCTGAGCACGTTTAAGGTAGGCTGGGCTAAGCCAGGATGTTCAGTGGGTTAGGAATACAAATGCATTTTTGACTTGCAATATTTTCAACTTATGATGAGTTTATTGGGATGTCACCCCATCATATGTTGAGGAAGATCTGTATACCCTTTCTCAGAGGTGCCAGGACTTTCTCCTTTCCTTGTTTTATCAGAGGGAACATGGTCCCTTTATCAGTTACCCAAAATGGTATCTCACTCAAGCATGGGTCCTACCTCAGACGTGTCCGACCATCAAGCAAAGGTCCCGCCATCATTCTACTGAGTAGGAATAATGGA
The DNA here is from genome assembly GCF_054177405.1 of Leptonychotes weddellii. Lineage (NCBI taxonomy): Eukaryota > Metazoa > Chordata > Mammalia > Carnivora > Phocidae > Leptonychotes > Leptonychotes weddellii. Next base: position 64,509,000 of record NC_138382.1, read on the forward strand.
TTCCCATGGGGTGTGGGGGGCTAGGGGGGCAGGTCTATGAATTCCCTTGAACTTAGATGTAATATTATGTATTCCTGAGTTTCAGGCATTTTGATGATTGGAGAGGGTCAATAGTTTCCCCAAATTTTCAGGGGGATGCAGAACTCCCAATGATTACTGGACATGAGTTCCTGAAGGGCAGTGGCGATGTGTAATCCATTTTCCCATCGCTGTCAGCAAGCCCGGAACCTGCCCTTAATAAGACTTAATAAGGTGTTTTGACTGGATGGCTGGATAAATTGATAAAAGTAATACCACAGGAAATGTTTCTTTTAAGAAGTGAATGAAAGACCAAGTAATCTCCCTATACTACTCCAAAAGAAAAACAGGAAGCACTCATGGGATTCAGCCTTTAGTTCCTCTCATTTTTAACCCAATGTGATTTGAATACAGAAACTATAGACACTTCAGGTGAGATACTCTAAAGACGTAGGCTAGAGAGAGGTGAAGAGATAGTGGGAATTGTAAGCCCTCCACATTTCTGAGTCCTTCCCGTGGCCCAGATGTGGGGCATGTTCATGACTCCAGACCAAGAAATCACACTTCTCCTCTCAAACAGAGACCTTTGGGAAGGAGTGGTGTGTAAATTAGCATTGATTATTAGAGCCCTCACTGTGGCTTAACATGATCCTTTTTTTAAAAAAAGATTTATTTATTTATTTATTTTGGAGAGAGAGAGAGAGCAAGAGAGAGCGTGCGAGCGCGCATGCATGTGCTCACACGCTGGGGGGAAGGGGCAGAGGGAGAGGAAGAGAGAAAATCTCAAGCAGACTCCACACTGAGTGTGGAGCCTGACACAGGGCTTGAACTCACAACACTGAGACCATGACCTGAGCCGAAATCAAGAGTCAGATGCTTAACTGACTGAGCCACCCAGGCACCCCTGCTAATAATGATTCTCAGTCGAAGTGATTCAGACTCTTTTGCTTCTCTGCTGACTATGGTGGAAGGGGGGGTGACCCCACTGTGGGGGCGAGGCCCCAGAGGGACCACCATTCTGATCATTGTTGATCCCAACTTTGTTCTTCCCTTGAGAATACAGAGAAGCCTCTCTCCAGTGGCCACACTGACCCACTAGGACCCACTGGCATTTCATGCACCTTGGTTGTCAGCATCATCTGGTGCTCAATCCCAGATCTGACGCTTCTCCTTGGGTCTGCAGGCATCAAGGACTGTGTGAAGGCCCCACTACCTCTTTCTTGACCTTGAAAATGCCCCCCTTCTCAAGCGAGGGGGTAAAGAGGTGAACAACACAACTTTTTCCCCCCATTTTTTGTTTGCTTCCCTTTCCTCCCTTCATTTTGCTTTTCCTAGTAGCTTAAATGAAGCAAAAAGAGCACTGTCTTTAGAATCAGACAGACTAGGATTCCACTCCTGGCTCTGCCCCAGCTGTTGATTTTAGGAGAGCTATTTCATGGCTCTGAGCTTCAGTACTCTCATCTGTAAAATGGGTTGGAGGAGGGCTCACATTGAAGGGTCAGGTTGAGGCCTGAAAGAGAAAGTATGTGTAAGATTCCAGAGCCAGAGAAAGTGCTTAGCGAATACTGACCTTCCCCAAGGGGCGCCCCTTGTGAGAACCTTGTGCCGTGGCCTCTCTCCCAGCCCTGACCTCTGTCTCATGGAGGCCTTAGTCCTGGGGGCTGTGGAGACACGCTCCCTCATCCACGCTCCATCCAGGACCCGGAGGTTAAGTGTTGGCAGCCAAGCAGTTACATGTAGCCCCCTGGCAACTGGTATAACGTGGGTAACCCCCCCAAACCCACTCCCCCTTCTATTCCCAGTGAGTTTTTCTTGTATATCCCCACTTTCACTTAAATTCTGAGCCCTCTTCAAGATGTATGCAAAATATCCTGCAAACTCACAGCCTTAGAGTCCCTTCTGCCAAAGCACTTTACCAAGTGAGCCCTACCAGCACAGACAGAAGCTACAGAAACGGAGGGAAAATACATTCTCAAGTTCAACAACAACGACAACAAAACTTCAAAGTCATAAATGTTTAATTAAAGGGCTGAACATGCCACATTACTTATATCACCTCGTCAACCTCAACTCAGCTGTGTTGGGTGCATTTGGTATTGAGTGTGGAGTGGGGCTTCTAAAAAGCAAGTGTGCCTTGGAACGCCAGGCTGGCTTAGTTGGAAGAGCATGGGGCTCTCGGTCTCGGGGTTGTGAGTGGGAGCAGAGATTACTTAAATAGGTAATCTTAAAAAAAAATAAAGTAAGCACACCTTCCTCTTACAAAGATCTTTTTAAAAGACCTATTGTGTGCTTCTGGCTTTTGTTGGCTTTTCTGTTTTGCTTCTTTAATCTCAGATTGAAAACTCAGCCTATCCACTTGTTTCCAGAGGATACCCAATACCATTGAGCACTTCCTGATTTCTCAGACTTTTCCGAAGACAGGGATGTGAGCTGGGGGGACACCCAGCACCTCTCCCTGCAGAACCCTGTTACGACTTCCCTCACGGTAGAAATTGCACATTCTCTCTTCTGTCTCAGGAGGAGACCCTTCTTTCTCTCACAAGCAGGTGGCCGGGCCCTGGAGGGCCCCAAGGGTCTCATCAGGGCATCTTCTCCACAAAAACAGGGTCATCCCCCCACTCCAACAGAAATTCTCATACAGCTCCTAAGAGAACGCTGCTTTCTCCCTCTGTTACCTTAGTGTTTGGGATGGTGAGGGTCCAGGACGTCACTGAGTCCAAACCACTGCTGAGTGCTGATGGGAGACCACTACTCAGATTCTGCCTGGGGACTTGAGGCTCACAGTAGAGAAGGGACTTGTCCATTATGAGACCACTTTTTGATGTGACCAAGGCTAAGATGTCATCTGTTAAATAATTCTTCCCATCTCTCTCACTCCTGCTCCACACTGAGCAGTTGCCCAAGTTTTGAGAGTCAAATCTGCTTTTACTTGCTATCTCAGAAGCCCTTTAACCTTTCCTAAAGTCTGTCCCTCAACCCAGAACCCCATCAAAGTCTGGAACGTCAGAGCTGGGAGGAGCCCAGGGGTCATCAAGGTGAATCATTTGATTTCACGATGGGGAAACCAAGGCCCAAGAGAGGAAGTCATTTACACAAGGACACATAGGAGTTACCATTAGCACTGGAGCAGGGTCCTGACCCTAGAAATGGTACCCCCTTGCTAGGCATGCCATTCCCACCAATCTGGTGAAATCATCTAACTTATGTCTGCCATTGGCATTCGCAAGCCTCTTCTTCATGGCAGGTGTCCAGCGTTGCAGGCTCCTTTCTCTCTCTTCTTGGGAAGGTTTCCATCACTTATTCCTGACTGTGACTGCATCTGACAACAGCCTCTTTCCTTTGAGTCTAACATGTTGGGAAGGTTTCCATCACTTATTCCTGACTGTGACTGCATCTGACAACAGCCTCTTTCCTTTGAGCCTAACATGTGGAATGATAAATGGGGCCCCTTGGTAAAGAAATTTAGAAGTGACGGGCACCATTCTGGACAGTGGGTGGGGGGAGGTTCTGAAATATTATTATATGACCAGTTTTTGATTTCGAGATACTCCACTCGTCCAAATTCTCCTGATTCCGTGAGATGTTCTTTGGCTGTGCTCATGGATAAAGGCTCTGTCGTGGGATCAAGAGAGCACTTAGGAGTCAGGCAGACCTGGAGGGAGCCCCAACTCTAGATTGAGGGAACTCATGTTCCCTCCTTGGGGACTCAGTTTTCTCACCTACAAAATGGGGTTAATGACAAATTGGGTTATTAGGAGCGTCAAGCGTCCTGCCTCATGGGCTGAATTATAAACGGCTCTTAGTAGCCTTCCTTTCAGACATTTAGGGGGAGAACTAGACAAGTAAACGATCAAGATATAACCTGATTCACCCTGGCTAGAGCTGGAAGAATCCAATTTGACTGACCAAACGACATATTTTCTGGGACTGCCAAGCCCAGCTCGGATTTTCTCTTTGACTCCTTGGAGTCCAGGAGCCTAGCAATGTGCCTTCAGGACTAAAATTGGCAGCGGCTTGCATGCTTCTCTTTAATGGGTCCATCTCTTCTGCCTTGGTTTTTCCCTCTGACTTGCTACAGCCTGAGTGCTGGCTGAAGTTCCCGTTGGCTATCGTTGGGAAAACAACCATCCTGAAATCCTTGATGTCCTCCTTTCCTGCCTCACCTGGCCCCGGACCTTGTACACAGAGACCTCTTTACACATCCTGTCTTTCTTCCTCTTCCTCTTCTGTAACTTCTGTTAAGGTCTATTTCTCATCAAGAGCAATGAAACTGAATCTCCTCCCAGTTCCAGCAGCACTAGCCTTTGGCTGATGCAGCCTCCCGAGGGCTTGCATGTCCACTTCCAGTCCCTCTAGCTGCATCTGTGTTTTCTCAAAACAATACAGTGGCCAATATTCTTTCACATCCTAAAAGGTTAGAGCTGCAAGAACTCAAAGACAGCTTTGGCTTAGGGCCAGAGAGGTTAGGTGACTTGTTCAAGGTCACATGTAGATACATAATAGCTCATGCATTTAACAAATGGTATTAAAGGCCCACTGTGTGCTTGGCACTAGGCTAGGTTCTGGCACTAAAAGAATGAAAAAGGTCCATTCCCTGGCCTTAGGATGCAGGCACCATGTAAGAGGTATTAAGAAAACCAGACGTTAGGGCTCCTGGCATTTCTCTCCTTGTAGTCTGCCCTAGGTTAATTTCAATCTTAAAGGCACTCTGGAGGAGATTTGGTCTTCTGGGTAATCTTTTGAATGAAATAATAAAAATAGACACATCTTTTTGACAGCACATTTACAATTATTTTAATGCTCATTAGAGACTGGAATTTCTTGAGACACATTCGTAGACAGGCTAAGCACGATTTATTTTCCTGACTTTAAAAGATGAACGGATGAAAGTTCAGGGTCGCATAACCTTTTGGAACCCTGTCTGTGACATCACTGTTACCCCAACCAGAAGCCCCGGGCTCAGAAATGCCTGCGCCTATTGTCCTGAGTCATGTTCCCCCAGGAAACACAGGTAGGGAATGAGATAGGGAGGCTTGGACGTGACAGAAGCATCTAGAATCTCTTTGAGAGCCAGGTTCTGCTGTGGGCAACCAGAACTCAGTCCTTTTGGGGAGCTATGGGAGACAGGGTAGAATCTTCTTCAGAACTAATGCCACTTCCAGCAGCACTGAAGCCCCAGCCCTGGGAGCTGGCCCTGTGGGACCGCAGCAAAAGGCCTCTGGCATAGGGTTGCAGGTATGGGGACCATCCTTCGGGGTGTTGAGGTCAAGGCCAAGGGGATGAGGGCAGGACACGGATAGCGCGTATCATACCCTGCTTTCTTCAAAGCCACATGGTGGGTATAGAGTAGTGGCTCTAGCTGGGTCATGGAAATACTGATTCTGTGCAGTTCAGCATCTGCATCTCTTGGATTTTGTTTGTTGGCGGGGAGGGGGCATGTCCATGGTCCTGAACCACCAGTTGAGGCTTTAGCGTGGTTCTTCCTTTGACCGTGGTACACAGCTAACTCCTATTTACCCTCTCTCAGAATTTAACATTTCTGGTTTGCGTTTCCTCTCTTGATGAACATTTTGCAATTTTTATGTTCTCTTGCCACCAAAGGACCATGACTTGCCCTCCACGACGTATAATTTGCATAGCTGATAGGGTGTGCTTTTAGGAGTCCTTAACACTTTTTTCCACCGGTATTTTATCCTTCTTGGGGAATTCAGAGAGGTGTGTGCCCTGTATCTTTTATAACTTCTCTTCCCCTCTCCCCTCCTAAGTTTCTCCCATAGCTTTAGCTATGCCCGTACACCCCAAAACACTGCCCCAATCACAAAAGCAATGCAAAAAGTAGTTTGTAGTCTCTGGTGTTCTAGAAGCCTCTCTGCTTCTATGGAACCCAAATGAATCATCCTCCACTTGACATAGAAATCTCTGCAGTTTGCAGCATCACTGTTTATAAGCACACAATCCTGGGGTTCACAGACACTAGGTTGGCTCGTGCTCACCAGATGGATCGCACTGACGCAGGAGGAGAAAGAAGACAGTGAATGGGGTCGGGGGGAGCAAGGAGCCTACAGAAAAGGGCACAGCACTCCCTGCTTCATCTTCGACCTGCTCTATTTGTCTCTAGAGTACCTGCTGCCTTCCAGCACACCAAATGGCGTATTTCTTCGTGCTGTTTCTTGGGCTCCTCCCTATCACGCTAGAATCGAAGCTCCAAGAGGGCAGGGTTTGAGGGGTTTTTGTTTGTTTGTTTTGTTCACTGCTGTGTCCCAACATACAGAGTAACTGGCACATAGTCGGCATGTCCGGATGCTTGTTGGATGAATGAAGGGCTCTGTGCCCTCACACGGCCCTCCTCAGATCAGCCAGTGAAGGCAAGGTTAGGACGGAGGGAGGGAGGGAGGGAGGCAAGAAGGGAGGGACGGGGGAAGAAGCAAATAAGGACCCTGACAGCATTTCCCTGGACACTTTTCAGAAATGTTTCCTTTTGTCTTCTCATCGCCATGAGAGACAGGCGCAATCGTTCTCTTTCTGTAGACCGGAGAGCTGGGGTTTGCCTCTCTCATTTGGCTCCCTGAGAACAGACGAAAAGGCTCTACTGAGCATAGGTAGCCAGGTTCCCATAGAAAACAACTCCTCCGTTGTTAGACAACACTGATTCTAAGCTTCAGTTTGCCTTTTACTAACTACGAGGACTTGGTCAGGTCACTTCTCTCTCTGAGTCTCTACTCCCAAACATGCGTCGTCCTGCTACGAGCCTGCTGTGAGACTAACTCAGACAACGTCCCACGGCACTCAGGACGCAGTGCATGTCAGCTCCGCCCCTACCCCTTCGCCCCTCCACCCCTCCACCCTTCCCGTCCTGCAGCCTCCCACAGGCGTCCAGCCCTGCTTGTCAACACCGTTCGGTAATAACCGCAGAGAGGAGCGTTCGGTTGAGAAACGCGGGCTTCGTGTCCATCTCTAATTGTCTTGGGGAGGTTTGGGGCAGGCTGTGCAGCGATAATATATGAGCTGGCAGTGAAAAGCCCGACGCCTCGTGGTTTACTTCTTTGCACCGTAGCCTCCCGGTGGCAATCTGCACACCTGTCGGAGCTGACATGGGCTTCAGGGGAGCGCTGCTCTGGCGAAGCTTCACTGAACGCTGGGGCCTGCAAAAAAATATCAGACCTCCGGATACCATAGTGCCATCACTTCCAGGCCCAAGGGGGGCTAAGAGATGTACAGGGGCGCGGGGCCCAGAGAGGAGCGGCCAGCAGCTCGAGGTCGCCCGGCACACTGCTACGAGAGCTCAGAGTCGATTCTGATGGGAGCCTGCTTTGTCAGTTATTAGAAGGCATATGTACTTTCCCCTGTTGGCTCGGATGCCCACCGGGCAACAAGGAGGATGGATGGAAGGAGCAGGAAGGTCTCTTTCCTTTTTTTTTTTTTAAAGATTTTATTTATTTGACAGAGAGAGACACAGCGAGAGAGGGATCACAAGCAGGGAGAGTGGGAGAGGGAGAAGCAGGCTTCCTGCTGAGCAGGGAGCCCGATGTGGGGCTTGAACCCAGGACCCTGGGATCATGACCTGAGCCGAAGGCAGACGCTTAACGACTGAGTCACCCAGGCACCCCATGGAAGGTCTCTTTCCTACGCAGTAGAAGAGGTTCCGAATCGGGAGTTGGGATCCTTGAATTTTAATTTACTGTCAGTGTGGGGTGAGTTAGTCCCCGCGCTGGCTCTTCTCTTTGTCACAGCGCCCTCCATCTCCCAGAGGCCCTCAGTTGGAAACAGAAGGGGCTGGAATTCCAAGAGGAGGACCCTCTGGCTTTTCAAGCTTAATGAAGCCCAGGCAGCCCATAAGTTAGCTTGGGTGTCAGAGACCCCCCTCACCCTGTCTGCTAACCTTGCCCGCCTGTGTCCTCCAGGCAACAACAGCCTCCTGACCTGTATGGAGGACGGCCTGTGGTCCTTCCCAGAGGCCCTGTGTGAGCTCATGTGCCTAGCTCCGCCCCCAGTGCCCAACGCAGACCTCCAGACAGCCCGGTGCCGAGAGAACAAGCACAAGGTGGGCTCTTTCTGCAAGTACAAGTGCAAACCTGGATATCACGTGCCTGGCTCCTCTCGGAAGTCAAAGAAGTAAGTAGGGCTGGAAACACACTCTCACAGGTTCTGGGGGCGAGGAGAACCAGGTCTGGATGTCTGATTATAAGGAAGCACTCATTTTTTTTTTTTTTTTTTTTTGCTGGAGGCAATACCCACTGTTCATCATATGCTGCCCTGTGAGAATCTACAGGGACATTGTTAGTAACTGCCTCCTGGCTGTGTGACCTCAGGCAAGCGACTTCACTTCTCTGGGCCTCAAGTTTTCAATAATAAGATGGAGATGATAATACCAGTTACTGCATTATATTATTGTAAAGAATAAATGAGGATGTGTCTAGAAAGTGTTTGCAAAGTGCCTGGCACATAGTAATTGTTCAATAAATGGTAGGAATGAATATCATCATTGTACTAGCACCCATCAGAACACTCTAGAAGGAAGGAAGAGGACAAGAGTTGGCAGGACTTGAGTTTATTTCAGTCCACATGGAACTGAGAGAATGTCTGAAACTCTTGCTTGACCCAAGTCAATGAATTTTCTTTAATCCCTACACGTGCCCCTTACCAACTAATAGGGCAGGTCAGGGATCCGGAGTGGGAAAGGGAAATGAGAGGTCAGCTGGCTCCAGAGAAACTTGGGTGTTGGATAGGGCATGAGTCCAGCCATCTGATCCTTGAGACATCTCTTCTTTTATCTCTTCGTTGAAGACGGGCCTTCAAGACTCAGTGTACCCAAGATGGTAGCTGGCAGGAGGGCGCTTGTGTTCCTGTGACCTGTGACCCACCTCCGCCGAAATTCCACGGGCTCTACCAGTGCACGAATGGCTTCCAGTTCAACAGCGAGTGTAGAATCAAGTGTGAAGACAGCGATGCTGCCCAGGTAAGACTTTTTGAACTTGAAGGTTGGTGCTCTGGGCCCCATCCTATCTGCTTACCCAAGACCCATCTGTATCTGAAGAACAGCATCCTTCCGGATCCTCTGCAGATACGGCAGTGTCCCCAATGCAGAAGCTAAGAAACTGGGTTCTGATTATCTTCTTTGGGAATCTCCCTAAGCCTTGTTTTCCTCCCTAAACACCCTATTTTGGCTCAGAGATTCTTAGCTTTGCAAAATGGTTAGTGTTAGAGCCCTTATGAAGGAAAGCATATATGGAATCCCATGGTGTAAAGACAATCACAGTTGAGTTACTGTGATAGGAATTTAAAAACGCAATGCCGCCATGTCCTCAAGACATCAGTTGGCTCTAGCAGCATGAAGAGAAGGGGAACCGCATTCCGATGAGAAGTATACAGTCCGGAGAACACTAGGGAAGAAAGGGAGACCAGGAGGAGATAGCAGGTGGGATCATATCTCCATCCCCCTGTAACCGAGAGGAAGTCTGGTACTCGAGCCGTTCCTGCTGATGGAGTCTATGACTAAAGTTTCTCTTACTCCTTCTAAGACAGGTAGGGAATCTAGAACAGAAAAGGGAAATGGCAAATCCACCACGGTTCCACCACGATAAACCAGCCATTTTGGGTTGATAGCCCGAGCCTTATATTTCAAGGGTGTGCAAGGACCTTCTGCCAGGTAGGGCTGGAGTTTAGCCATCTGGGACCCAGGGCTGGCTTCACCTGCAGCCGGTCCTCATCCATTTTTATTAGTGCCCCGCCAGTGCCAGGCCCTGGCAAACCACCATCCTCAATGCCCCTCACCTGCTCCTCACATGAAAGAGCTCCTCTCTCCTTTTCCAGCTACCTCGCTCCTCATCTTCCTCCCCAGGCCAGCCTGGGCACCCATTCCTCCAGGAACCCCCTTTTTTATTGAAGGATGGTTGACACACGATTTGTTGCAGGTGTACAACACAGCTGTGCTCGCCGTATATGTCACTACCATCGGTCACCATGCAGGGCTGTCACACTACCGTGGACTATCTTCCCTGTGCTGGAAGCCCATACCTCCCACTCCCACTCCCCTGCACCTGTGTTGCCCGTCCCCCCACCCCTCCCCTCTGGCAACCATCAGTTTCAGGAACTCTTTCTTGAGGTCCCTTCTATGGTTGGGCTCAGTGCCCCTGCTTGGGTTCCCCCCACCCCAGCACCGGCCACACTGCCTGTAACTCATTTCGGGTGCCCCTTCTCCAGGCTGTGAAGTGCTTTACCACCTCTTTCATCTGCCCTGAGTTTTCAGTACTTGGGACAGTGCCAGACACCTAGTAGGTGCTCATGGAATGTCAAGCCATGAGAGCCTCAGTGAACGTCCAGAAAAATCTCATTTTCTAAATGAGAAAAATTCACACTCAGAGCAGTCACTCAACCACCCAAGGTGATGCAGCTGGTGTCGCCCGAGTCAGAATCCAGAGCCCCCCAACTGTGGACAGACTGAATCCAATAGGCACCCCCTGAAAATTCTTTGTCGTGTATACTCTTAGATGTCTGCGTACCCGGGTCATTCCCATCCTTGCCTGCCAGGGAAGCAGAAGCCAGGGCCGGGACAAGCAAAGGCCAGAGATTACCACGGCCTCACGCAGGCTGATCAACTTCCCTCTCCCTCCCTTATATAAAACTGTTGCTAACAGTTACCCAAACTGCTGAGCCAAATACTATTCTGGCCGCGGTCATGTTATCAAACTGAAACCCAGTCTGCCTGGGGCCTGCCAAGTACCTTTCATGGCCAGTTTGTATTTAAAAGAGAGGAAAATGTAAATTTATCAGACGACTCAAGCAGTTCTGTTTGGCAACTGGCGAAGAGGCTAGACGCAAAGGAGTGGGGTATTGCTTGTCGGCTCAAAGAATGAGGGGACGCGTGCCAAATGGGCTCCTAATACAATTGACGTTTCTAGTTTGTACCGAAAATGAATTTCCTCTACCCTCAGACCAGGGGCCTGAGAGCCAAATCTAGTATTCACCTCAGATCCCCTCTTGCTGCCTGTAAACACAGCAGAAACCTACGGCCCAGAGTATCTTGAATTAAACAGCTTGTATGGAGCTGGAATTCTTTGCTTTCCAAACAAGTTCCAGATCCTGGCAGAAGAGGACAGGGACTAGTATAGGGGAAGTTCACGTACTCCCTCCCACTAATGCTAAAAGCAAATTGACAAATAAAACCTCCAGTTCATTTGTTTCTTGGGAGCCAATATGATGCTGGATCTGGACTCTGAGTTCGAATCCTAACTTCACCACTTACCAGTGGGAGGACTTGGGCAAGTTGTTAAACCCTTTAAGTTTCAGTTTTCTCATGGGGGGGGGAGGGATATAATATCACCTGCCTCATGGTTTGGCAGGATTAAATAAGGTAATGAAAGTACAGCGTGCCTATGAGTAACCCCTGAAATTGTGTAGTATACAACCTGGGCCACCGTACATGGCAGCCCTGGGGAAGATAAACACAGATGAACTAGCTTCCCTTTAAGGTCACTTCTAGTGGAGAGAATCCCTGATGCTCCATGTGTGCTCCTATAGAATCTGGAGAGGCAGTGGCTTGAAAGCTATCCCTCTGTGGGTGGCTAGCCCCAGAAAGTCAGGAAAGGGGGCATCTGTCGTGCATGAAGCCACAGTGTGGGGTGGAGAGCTGGTATGAACCATAGGGAAACCTGACTTATTGCTCAAGTAAACCTGTACAATATATGAACTCTCTAGACTAGCAATGCCCAGTAGAACCTCCTGCTGTGATGAAAATTGTCCCAGTCTGTGCTTTTTGGTATGGTGGCCATTGGCCACATCTGGCTTGTGGAGTACTGGAAACATGGCTGGAGCGACCAAGCAACCACGTTTTACCCTCTATTTAATTTTAAACAGTTCAAATTTAAATGCAAACAGCCCCGCTAATATAGTAGCTACCATATTGCACAGTTCAGCTCTCGAATTTATAGTATTTTTGTAAACCAAGATGGAGAACCTTGGTAATAACAGCTTCTTTACTTTTAAAGTGTTTCCGGGATGCCAGACTGGTGCCCCGGACTTTCTCTCATTTTGACAACTCCCACCAGCCAGACATTTGAAAAAGAAACCAACATCCCCTTTTTCGAATGAGGGAAGAAGTCCTGGAGGCTAAGTTCTTGCCCACAGTTATGAGTGAGTGGGTGGTGCTGACGGGCCCCTCCGCCCTGCTCTTCCTACCACCCCTGAACACGTCCAGGGCATGCTAGTGGCAAAGGGCGGGAACTTCATCCCCAGACAGCTGGGGAGAAGTGCTAATTGCCCCAACATTTAATCCAGCGCAGATGCTCCTGAGCTGTCCGAGGTGATAACTCAGGCCTGGTTCCACAAGAGAAGCATGGGGGAGGGGGTGGCATTTGTAGGTGATTAGGGGAACAGCCGTCTTGTGATTGGGACAGAGTCTGTGGGAGATGCATGCCCGGGGACTGCAGCAGAGGAAGAGGCTAAAGGTGCTTGTGGATGAAGTAATGCTCTTAACAGGGATTCTAGCGGCTCAGCAAAAGCAAGACAGGAAGGGTAGGAGTGCAATCAGTAACGCACCCAGGCCATTGCATGGATCGCAGAGGTGGCCGTAAAAGCCTTCCTGCAACTAGGGGCGTGCATCTGGCTCATGCCTTTATGGGCTCTGCTGTGGATACGGCGGAGTCCTCCCACGCACGACACCTCTCCAAGCAGGGGTGGTTTCCGGTTGCAGCATTGTCAAAGGCTTGCCTGGACACTCTGGGCTTCCTAGAGCAAGTTAGAAACTTCACAGGAGGTGGGCAGGACCTAGGAGATCCCCCGCTGCAACTCACTTATTTTATAGATAGGACCACTGGAGCCCAGAGAGGGGAAGACACTTGCCCCAAGTCGCACAGCAAGGCACCAACAGACTCAGATCTTCACGTCTCTGATCTCCTAACTGAGTCATTGCCCACACCCAATTTTCTTCCGGTCCTTCCTCGTACACATAGGGCTACACGTCACCCTTGGAAGGCTCAAAGTGCATATAAGGGCACTGCCTGGGAATTAAGTAATTAATAGCAGCAGTGACTTATTGAGCATTTACTCCTTGGCAGTCACTGGGCTGAGTGCTCTACTTTATTTCAGCCCCACAACATCTGTCTGGCATTACTGCCCCATTCTGTAGATGTGGAAGCTGAGGTTCCATGAGTTAAGGTGGCCCCCCCCCGCCCCCGCCGCCATATGGCCAGGAGTGGTGGACTGGAGGTTCCCGTTCCTAGGTCAGCCCGCCTCCAAAGCTTAGCCCTTTATGTCCCGCCTGTGCTGCCTGGGTCTGTCCCGCTCTGAGGCTTCCCTGTGTCCCTCGGCCACTCTTTCGTCTATTTCCATTTCTGCTAAGGAGAAGAAATCTAATTCTCCCTCTCCCCGCCTCTCCCCTCCAGTGTAGTAAAGGCACAGAGGCTTACAGTCAGGAGACCCGCCTCTGGCTCGGGCAATCCCCATGTCTGGGGTGTGCTGCCTTCCCACGGCGGCTACTGCCACTTCTAAAATGTGGGTGATGCTTGAGCGGATTCTGAAGTCCCTCCAGAGACATGGCAGCAGAGTGGCCTAGAACCTTCGCTGACACTGAGAGAGCCCGGTGCTTGTGTGGAGCTCGAGAGGCTTCCCATAATCTAACTTACTCAGTCCCTGTGAAGACTCTGTCAGGCAGGGGACCCCATGCCCATTTAACAGCTGAGGAAAGTAAGGAACACAGAGAGGTTAAGGAGCTTCCCCAAGTACTCACAGCTGGGCAGTTGCAGGGCTGGGATTCGAATATATGTCGTTTGGCTCGAGTCCATGCTCCTAACCATTAACACTAGCATCATTTAAAAAACTCACTTTTTCACTTCCTAGCTGAGCCTCAGTTTCCGAATCTGCAACAAGGATATGATTTCTACTCTACTGTGTTGTTAAAAGGATTTTTAAATGCCTGTAAAACACTTGGCACGTGATGGGTATTTGATAATATAATTATTGTATGCCTTAGTGCTTTGTGAACCAGTGTGACTAAAGAGAGTTTGAGAGAGCACACGTGCTTTTTTACAGACCTATTCATGGGCACAGAGAGGCAAAATGTTTTGCTGAGAGATGCTCAGCCCTCACGGATGAGATTTCACCTTTGAGTGCAGAACTGTGCATTCAGAGCTGAGTACACTTGGCACGCTCCTTGCCTAGTGGTCCTGGGTTCTCTCAGATTGCATCCTCAACGTCATGTCTTCTGTGGTCACCCTAGACTTAACATCAAGGGTTAATTCTGAGACTCTGTACTAGCTGGTAGGTAAGCCCTGAGTGCACCAAGATCTAGTCCTAAAGGGGAACTTAGAAATCCAGAAAGGCTCTGGAAAGTCTGCTGTGCAGAGGGCACAGCGAGGGCAAAGATGCGGAGGTGGGAAGCAAGAGAAATGTGCAGGAGAGACCAGCTAACCGTGAGACTAGAAGGAAAGACAGGTGCATGGCAAGGGATGGGCCTAGCCTTGCCATCTGGGCGCCACCGTGGAGACCCTGGAGTGCCAGGGCACAAGTGTGACTCGTTTGGAAGGCGAAGGTGTCTTAGCAGAAGGATGGCATACTTTTTAAACGCAGATTTAATCAGCAGCCGGAAGTGCCCGATAAACTGGGCAGGAGGGAGAGGGGCTGGAGGCAGCAAGACCAGGGCCTTTATGCTCCCCTCTTCTATGGTGGAGCCTTCTACGGTGGATTTCTCTGTGGCGAAATTCCCTGAGCAGATTCCAGCTAGTTCTAATACGTTCTCTGCTGCAAACCGAGGTCCCCAGCCAACTCTGGCCCACGTAGTGCTGAGGTCTGCAGCCCTTCAGGGGCTGGAGGCCAAATACATCATAGGCCCAGGCCAAGGCTCCAGGAAATTGGGGTCAATTTCCTATTCCCCCAAGGGCCCAGCAGAATCATGGGGCCTGGGGCCTGGGGCTCCAGGAGGGAGAGTCGCTTCTCTGAATCCAGGCAAAGCTGCCTAAACTCTCCCTGAGCTCACGCAGAACCTCTGGGGGTGGACTCTGCAAGACGTCCCACAGCTGCATGCTTGGGATGGGCCACCCTTGTCCCGTGGCCACCGACGCTTCCACGGCAGTTGGAAAGGCCCACGAGAGGCCCGGAGAGGGCCCCCCTTTCTCTCCTGAATCCTGTCTCCTTGCAGCTGTTTTCTCAGACGGGGGACCTTCGGCCTGCATCAGCCCTTTCAACGAGCTGATTCATTTCCTCCTGCATGCACTCATTCATTTATTCCCGCGTTCTCCCATGTCTTCGTTGGCTCACTCGTGCATTTATCCCCTCACCCACAGGTTCACTTGTGTCCTTGCTTATTGAACAAATTCACACCATAACTCTCCACCTATTCACCCCATCTTCTGTTAAACAGTTCTTGAATGAGCACAAATATCTACTGAGTGATGAATGAATGGACCAGGTGGTCAGGACCTGTGATGTGCTGTGGAAAGGCCCCGAGGATGCGGGGGTCTTGGGCCTTGAGGAGTTCATCCTCTAGGTGGGAAAGGATGGTAAACAGAGGCAGGGCATGTCAGAGACCTTAAGGTAGTACACTCTGTGGGGCTAGAGCAGTGGTAGGACAGGGTCGTCTGTGCCAGACTAGGTGTCTGCGTGGGGAGAGAGACACAGCCACCAGAAGGAGCGTGAAAGCAGAAGCATGGCGGCCGGAGATGGCATACAGGGCATTTGAGGGTGCAGGTGATTTAAACCAAAGTTCGAGGTTGGTGGTGGTGCTGTAGGGAGCAAAACCATGGAGAATGAGCCAGAGCTAAGGCCACGAGGGCTCCGGAGGCCAGGCATAGGAGTTTGAGCAGAAGCCGAGGGGCACAGAAGCTAATGCATGGAGAGTAGAGCAGTCAGCTCCTCTGGCCTCATATAGGGATTCTCTTCTTAGCCAAAGCTTTAAAGAGGGAGAGAATATACAGCTTGTTCTACGATGGAGGGACCCCGATCCCGAAGCCACCCATGGTTCTCCATTCTGAATGAGTAGAGGCCACCACACTCCCTAAGCTGACTTTGAAGGCCCCACCCTGCATCTGCCAAGCAGCTCATCCTCCCTTGCTTCACAAGATGAGAACCCCCGGGGAGCTCTCTGCTGCTCACTGTCCTTCCTTGCATTTGCACCTGCCCTTTGGCCTTCCAGAAAGGTCTTTCTATCCCCGTTCTGCCTGTGATTCTATGCATCCTTGAAAACTCTTTTCCATATATCACCTCCTCTACAGGGCCTCTCTGCTTGCCCCTGACAACCGATTGCTCTCCCCGTGTCCTCAGAGCACCTAGCACCGAGCACCTTCACACTGACGTGGCTGGCTGCTCACATGACTGTCTTTCTCACGGGGGCCGATACTGGCTCACTTTACTTTTGGGCGCCACAGAGCCGGGCACAGACTGGGCACTAAGAAATGGTCCTTGGATTCAGGGGCAGTTCTAAAGTATCTGCAGAGCGGGACCTCCCATGAGAATCCCAGACTTTGAAAGGGGGCTCAGCAGGAGAGGACGGTGCCTGCAAGCCGCGTGTGCCTGCCGCCTTGCGGCAGATCGAGAAACTCTGTAGTGAAGTGTAGCAACTGTGTAGGGCAGGGGAGGGCACAGATAGAAGTATCCCCACACC
>NC_138382.1:64525708-64587750 GCF_054177405.1 Leptonychotes weddellii
AGGAAGGAAGGAAGGAAGGAAGGAAAAGGAGAGGAAGGAAGGAACGAAGGAAAGAAGGAAGGAAGGAAGGAAAAGGAGAGGAAGGAAGGAACGAAGGAAAGAAGGAAGGAAGGAAGGAAAAGGAGAGGAAGGAAGGAACGAAGGAAAGAAGGAAGGAAGGAAGGAAGGAAGGAAAAGGAGAGGAAGGACGAAAAAGCTTCCGACCTACCAAGTTCACGTGTGGCAGAGCCCTCCCGTGGGGTGCTTCCTCACTGGCTGAGAGGAAATAAGCTTTGCTGTATGCCTACCCTCTCACAAATAGCTACAGGACCCATGTTCTTACTTACTGTATGAGCTGGGGTGCGTTTGGTCACCTACCATCTCAGTTTAAAAAAAAAAAAAATCAACACACAAAACAAATCCCTCTGACCGAAATCTCTGAAAGAGCTCGAAGCTAGGGTTCAGGAATCGTGGGAGCTAGGCTCCCTGGAGAGCTCTGAGCATGTTTGAGTCCTCAGTTTCCCCACCTGTCAAGCGGAGATGTTAACAGTGCCTCTATTTTACGGTGAGTGGGTTTCTACCGTTGTTAAGCAGTTGCTTTCCAAACACTTCCAGGGCCCTGGGGAGATGAGGAACGGTTTCCTCTTTTATTTGGAGGGGCTGATTATGGTGAGGGTGACAGTCCCCCTTGGTCACCCTGACTGTTCTTCTGTGGTGCTCAGGGACGTGGGAGCAACATCATCCACTGCCGGAAAGACGGCACCTGGAGCGGCTCCTTCCACGTCTGCCAGGAGATGCAGGGCCAATGCTCGGCCCCGGACCAGCTCAACAGCAACCTCAAACTGCAGTGCCCGGAAGGCTATGCCATAGGTATGGTGGGCGCGTGAGGGTGGCAGTGGGAGGGCCAGGTCCTTCTGGGAGCCTGGGGCTAGTGCCTCGCTCGTGATGCCCCGTGGGAGGGAGACAGAGATGAGAGAGACCAGGTCCTGTGCTCCCAGAAAGAGAGTGAAGGGCACGCATGTTGGAGAAGCCAGGGTCGGTGAGTGTGGAGAGTCAGACCGGAGTACAGAAAAGCTGACTGCCGTGTCGGGGGACACAGAAGGCTCCCAGGGGAAGGGATGCTGCTGTAGGGATTGGAAAGAGCTTGTTTTCAGGAGATGGGCTTCCAGACGGAAGGAACCATATGGTGCAAAGGGAAGGAGACGCGGAAGCACACGTCGTGTTTCGGAGAGCAGTCGTGGTCCGGTGTCAATCTTAAATTGTGCATAAACCTAATACTTCGTGAGTACCTATTAAGGGTCAGGCCCCACAGCAAGCACTTTAGAGGCATCGTCTCGTATCTGCTCCATGACCTTTAACAGATGAGGAGATGGAGACTTGAAGGGATAACAGAATATCTCCCTTACTCTGAAGCCCGAGTTCTTGCCCTGGCATCTCTGTGGCCTCCCACTGAGAGGATAAAGAGCATGTTCAGAATCCTATTTGTGTGGCGATAGGCTAGCTCACAAAGTGCTCACAGTGAGGGGAGACAACCTGGGGTTTGATGCCAGGGATTGGCCTGGTTGAAACCAGGCGTCTGGACAGATGCATTAATCACAGGCTCCGAGGCTTTCTGGGGAAGTGGGCGTGCATTGAGTCTGACCTCAGTTGAGGGCGGTGATGCTGACCTCTTGGGCTGATTCCCTAATTGACCATGATGAAAAGCCCAGGGAATTGGATGTTCTTTCTCATGGCCAGTGTGATTTATGGGATAATCACCAGGGATGTCTGGAGCAGAAGGTTATCACGCACACACTCACTCCCAGTCACACAGAGCCAGTAAGTTCTGCATCCAGCAGAATGGGAGCTGTCACTTCTTATCCAGAATCGAGGCCTGTGGTTGGAGAGGGGAGGTGTGTGGGGCCTCTGACCACCGCCTCTCAAAGAGGGAAACAGAGCCTGAGAGCACACATATGTTCTTCACCTACAAGTAGACTAGGAATCAGCGCTCCTGCATGGAGCCCAGAGCATCTGCTCCTACGTGGGTGAGAAAAACCTCCAAGTGCAAGGTTGCTGTCTCCGATGATTCAGAAGATACTTTAAGTTCCTACAGATTCACCAGTCCAAAGGACCCTGACCAGGACAGTTGCAGAGGGGTGGTATCTTGTGTCATTTGCCAATATAGGCATTCTAGAAGGTTGGGGCAACAGGTGTAGCAATGGTCAAAAACATTGGCTGCTCTACCCCAAAGCCATCACTTTCTTCTCTCCATCATTCCTGATAGGTGGTTCTAGACACTTATGTCTGTGATGGGGTCCCCACCCCCAACTCGGTCAGGATACGCAAGTGAATATTCACTTATACTCATGACTGGTATTAAATGGCCCTGGGAGGGAAAATTTTCATTAAGTGACTTATTTTAAAAAAAAACAAAACAGGGTGCCTGGGTGGCTCAGTTGGTTAAGCGACTGCCTTCGGCTCAGGTCATGATCCTGGAGTCCCTGGATCGAGTCCCGCATCGGGCTCCCTGCTCGGCAGGGAGTCTGCTTCTCCCTCTGACCCTCCCCCCTCTCATGTGCTTGCTCTCTCTCATTCTCTCAAATAAATAAATAAAATCTTAAAAAAAAAAAACACTTATAGAAACAGACTTCCTGCCTGTCTACCTCCACGGATACGCTCAAATATATCCACACATGCAAAAATAAACACAAGCACAAATGTTTAATAACCATAGACCCAAACCCACGCATCATTAACTCATGCCTGGCACATACGCATCAGCCAAATACTGCACAAACACATCACCTAACACACACACACAGCGGCACGTAATAGGCACACAGGTGTGACATTTGGTCACACACCTGTCACAAGCACATCTTATGCCCTGACACATGTTACCTGTGCAGAGAGATGCACACGGCCACTGTGTGCATACGCCCCATGCACGTGTCACAGCCGCACACGGCCTGGCTCTCGGCTCGTCCAGCTAGAGGGAGGCAGACGTGTGGCCGTAGCATTCCTTTGCCCACCGAGCTTTTTCACGGTCAAGCAGAAAGGGGAAGAAGTCAGTAGGACACTGGAACCTGGACGTCCTTCCCTTCCCGGTACCCATGTCCCCCACTGCCATGCAGATGCCCCTTTTATGAATATGGTGATCCACGGTGGCCGGGGTGGGAGGCAAATGCGGGAGCTAAGAGGGTAAAGGCAGCATGGGACTCTGGGAGACAACCATTGGGAAGGAGGGGAAACAGGTTTCCCTCCTGACCTCCAGGTCCCTCCCCTTCCTCACCTCCAAAGACCCCCACATCAGAAGCCCAGGCTGAGCCCCTTCCTGGGGAGAGCCCACCTCACCAAGGAGGGGATTTGATCCAAGGCCTCATAATCAGGGGTGAGATGTGTGTCCCTTCCTTCGTGTGGGCTTGGGGGCTGGAGGACACGTTCTGGAGCCACCCAGAGCAGCTCCCTGTGGGCCCCTCCCCAGGCAGCACAGGCTGGCTTCAGTGGCAGTTAGGAACCCTCAGAAAGTTGCTTCCCCACCCCCTCTCCCCCCCTCCCTGGGAAGGAGAGGCAGGGGCCTGGTGAGATCACCCTCAGTAATGATGCCAGTTCCGGCTGGCTCATATATCACAACATAGTAGCCTGATCCTAAAGCCCCAGCCCCGTGGGTGGGGGAGGAGAGCACAGGGGAGGGAGCTGCGGGGAAGGGGAAGGGGAGACGGGGCTGCTGCTGAGCAGGGCAGGGATGGCCTCCTGCGTTGACCATATCTTCCGCTTTGTGCCCCTCCTGGGAAAAGAGAGCCTTTGGCTTTTCCTCATGGGCTGCCTCTTGTTTTTGCAAAAGAAGATTTTATCATCACAGCCTTGCTTCTACCTCGCTCCCTAAATACTCCTTTAGAACAGATCTCCCGACAAACACACAGTACTGACTTTCTCCAGCTACTTCGTGACTCCCCACCCCGCCTTATTCCCATCACTCATCTTTTTGGTATTTTTGCACCCCCCCCCATTTCTTTTCTCTCCTCTACCTTCCTTTCTCTTTCCTCTTTTGGGCTCCCCTGTATCCATTGCTGGGCTCGGAAGGCCGAAGGACGTGGGTTTTAATTCATGGGCCCCTAATGGCCTGCTCTGTAACCTGAGCTCTGTGCACTCTCTAACCTGAGAAATGGGTGTGATGACAACCTGTGGTACAGCACGGGATATTCAGGAGAACGTGTGACATGAAAACCACCTGCACGGCCAGGGATCTGCCCCCCCTTCTGGGCTGGGGGGCCCTGTGTGTAAAGTGAAGAGGTTTTAAACACTGTCCTAGGCCTGACACTCCACCCTCATCCCCTCTTCAGTCCTGTTGAGTCTCTCAGACTGAAGAGATGGACAAGAGGGCAATAAGAAGGGCCCTCATAGATAAACTATATATACATATATAAGTATATGTGTGTGTGTGGGGGGGATACACACACACACACACCCCTTTAGAATGGCTACTAGAATCGAGTTGGCTGTCTCTTGGGGTCCACTTAGTGTTCAGTGGTGGTCCAGGCATTAAGGTAGAGGAATGACCTCCTTAGGGCCTTGGTCAGATTCTGACATGTCCATTCTTTGCCCACGTGAATGAGCACGGCTTGAGAGTCCTGGAGATACCTCGTGGGATAGGCTTGGTTTTCAGGAGACTTTACAATGTGTGAGGTCAGGGTAGAGAATGAATGCACCAAATTATGGTCGACTTGCCAACCCACAGCTTAAAGTCAGGTGTCCCTCACCGAGGGCTGCTGTGTACCCCCGCCTGTCCCTGTTTATCATCAGTGCATTCATTTTCTCGTTCCTTTATCCACGTATCCAGTTTTGTATTCATTCTCCCCCATCTGGGTACCCATGTCCTCCTGTGCATTCACCCACTCCCTCAGTCCCTTGTCCATGGATGCATTCACGCACTCCCTGTCTCTCCCACTCATTTCACAAATACTTGCTGCCATGCACAGTGCCAGGCTCTGGGCATGGAACGGGGAGCATGGAGAGGGCTGGCCTCAGGAGTTTACAGTCCGGCAGGGAAGAGAGCCATCAATACAACAGTCACCAAGCCCGTGGGAAGGGGCTAGTGCCCGTGAGAGGGCTTGGCCTGTCAGGAAAGCAGGGAGGGCTCCTCGGAGTAGGCGGCACTTGGACTGAGGTCTGAAGGATCACTAATAGTGCACTAGTTGAAGAGAAGTAGGAAGGGTCTAAAGGCACAGGGGAGGCGTGTGTGCAAGCCCTGAGCAAGCAGAAAGCGAGGAGCTAGGAGGCTGTGCTGCATTCATGGGCTCACCACGCCCTGGGCTGATGCATCCTGAGCAGTCCCTGCATGTCAGGCACCGGGCTGGGCTCATAGATGAGTCCCCCTCATCCTTGTCCATCTAGGGCATCACTGTAACTGTGGAAAGGTAGGCACAGGGATGGCGTAAGGCCAGCACTGAGAGACTCCTCGTTGCTGAATACTGCTCTCACTCAGGCGCAAAAATCAGGGCAGGCTTCTTGGAGGATTTGAACTGGGCCATGAAGAACTGATAGGATTTGACCTTGAGAAGGCAGATGGGGGTGATTCAGGGGAAGGGGTGAATGGGAGCAGAAACATAGAGGCAAGGGGTTGTGGGACTCAGGTGGAAAACCTAGGGCAATCTGGCTGGACCACCCAAAGCGTGAAGATGGTTAATGGGAGACGAGATCGACTAGACCATGGGAGCCCACGGATGCTGGGCAAAGGGGATTACACTTTGTCCTGCTTGTGGGCAACCTTAGAAATGTTCTCAAGCAGAGGAGGGGCATGACCAAATGGGGCTCAGGGCCAATGAACATGGCGGTGGGTGTAGGCTGTTCGTTGGAGACAAGAATAGAGTCAGGGAGACCAGAGGCTGCCCCGCTGGGAGTTCACTTCTTTCCACTGTCCTCAAGGCCGGGATGGCCTGGTCCACTGGGGACCAGGCATGACAGGGCCTGTACGGTGGGAGAGCAGCCCATGGGTATCAGGGGACTGGGGGCTGAGCTGTGGCCTCACTCTGTGCTTGCCCTCAGGGTCGGAGTGTGTCACCTCGTGCCTGGACCACAACAGCGAGTCTATCATCCTTCCAGTGAACGTGTCTGTACGGGACATCCCCCACTGGCTGAACCCCACACGGGTGGAGGTGAGTGCAGGGCTGTCTCCGGTGGCTAGGGGAGGGAAGTGACCCCGTTGGACACTTGCTGTGCCCCAGTCCCTCATTAGTCCTTTCACACATGTTCAATCATCGACTTGTCACGCCTGTTCTGAGGGGTGGGCACTGTTCACGATCATCTCTCCAGGCCACCAGCATTTTACCCTTGCCCTCGGCCAGGCCTGTGCGGAGGACCTTTTATTTACTGTTCCACTGCATCCTGATGACAGTCTAGGAATAAGAGGACCGTTGTCCCCAGTTTAGAGGTGAGGACACGGAGGCACCAAGAACACACAGAAAGCAGAGTCAGGTCACAAACCCATGTCTGTCTGACCGGAAAGTCTGTACCTGTAAGGATAGCGTGATCCGGCTTCTCTAGACAAGCTCTTAGATGGCCTTCCATGTGCCATGGCCTAGATTTCTGGTATCCTTCTCCATGCTTAACTTGTTTGGTGGAAAGCAATTAATATGTGGTCTGGGGAACCGGTAACACCCATTACTTATGAAGCACCCATTATGTGCATGTGCCCAGCACTCAACACACAAGACTGTATTTAAGACTCAGGATTGTTGTATGGAGCAGGGGGGCATCGCCTGCAGTCCCTGCTTGGGGACACTGAGATCTCAGGAGTGAGCAACGGGCCCAGGGCGAGGGCTCGAACCCGAGCCTGAGTCCAAGTGCAGTGCTTGTCCTCAATGTCTAGCTGGTGTGGCCCTGGCCAGAGGCCGTGTAGGCTCCGCCTCCTGGCAGCTGCCTCCTTGCCCAGGTCCACCTGGGGGCTGGCCATTCCCATGGTCTATGTGTCACCTGATCCATCCGTGGCCCTACAGCTGAAGCGGAACCCCACTCCTGCCCTCAAGGGCAGCGCAGACCCTGGGCCTCATGTACCCGTTCTGGGTCCTGGCTCAACCTGGAGAGAGTGAAAGAGGGAAGCAGGGCCCACAGGGCAGTGTTCGGTGATGTCCCTCCCGGCCAGCCTTCCTGCTTGGGGCGTGGGGGGCCTCACTGTCTGCCCTCCTGCTGCAGATCCCGCTCCAGATAGCCAGGCAGAACCCGATACGAGGTGTACTATTTCTCAAATGAGCTGAGGGCATGATTGCGAGGGCTTACTCAGCACTCGGCCTGTGGTGCTGGCACTGGACTTGGACGCCCCCTCCGCTCCCCTGTGCACCACAGCGTTCTTCTCCTCCCCTCCCCTCCCTCCTCCTCCCCAACTGCCCTCTGCCCTACCTCCAAGTCCTGTCCCTTTTGCCTGCCTCTGTTTCCATTCTGTTTCTCTCTCCCTCTCCCAAGACATCTGTCACCTTGCTCCATGTCCCGCCCAAACATCCTCTTTCCCCTCTGTCTGCCCCTGACTCTCCCATGCATAGCCTAGGTAGCCCTGTCTCCCCGACCTCATGCTCCCCATCTGTTCTCTGCCCTCGGCATGCCTCTCCCCACTGCTAACCCAGCGCCCCACACAGATTCTCACCGAATGCCCCGGTGAATGCCGGCGTGCTGTCCATACCCAGGGGTGCGCACAGAACCCCCGTGTCAGAAGCTCAAGGAAGTTGGAGATCAAGTACAAGCCTGTCGTTGTACAGATGGAGAAACTGAGGAGCACGGAGTGAGGGGATTAGGCCAGGGTCACACCGGAAGCAGAGCCATGCCCCCCGTCCCCTGCCCTGCTCCCACATACCCAAAGGCAGGGGAATTACACTCCTACACAGAGCAGACACAGGAGACCTCCCTCATACCCCAGCCCTGGAGGTCTTCTCTGTCCGGGATTCGGACCAGTTTCCCCTGGCCCGGCTCCCACCCAGGCCTTTTCTCTGCCCCCTCCCGCCCCCAGGTGAACTCCCACCCTTCCCTTGGTGAGCCCCGGGCACTAAAGAGTTCAGTTATAATTCACTGTGAAATAAATCCAGGGATTTGAAAGCCTGGGAGCCCCCCCTTCCCCAGTTGCCCACCCGCTGCCTGGCCGCCCCAGCCCCCTACCCCATTCCCTGGTCTGCCGGCCTTTATTGATGCCGGCCTACGGAGAGAGCCATAACGAGGTTCAGACCTCCCCTGGTCTCCGGAGGCCTCATTATCCAGGAGGAAAAAAATGTGGTAGAAACAGGGAGGAGGGTGAAGGGCAGAGATTGATGATTTCCAGGAATAAGGCAGAAAAGCTGGCCTCTGCTGTACCCTTGCCCCCCGTGTGCTGAGAGCTACAGAGAAACAGAGCTGCTGGTGCCGGGGCTGCCGGGCCAGGGCAGAGGCCTCCGGGGCCCGGGCAAGGCAGATGGGTGGGGGCCGGGCTCGGCTCCAAGTCCGCTTACCTTTGTCCCGAGGGAAGGAAGTGCGGGGCTAGAACGCACATTTCGTGGATGCCGCCTGTGAATCAGGCACGGGGTCATGCTTCCTTTACACCCCTTCCCCTGCCCCCCACACACCCGGTAAGGCGCGTTTTTGTCTCTCCCCTGTTTCCAGTGGAGGAAGTGGAATCTCAGCGGGGGAAGCCCCTGGCCTGAGAGGATATAAAGGGAGCCCCTGGCCAGTCTAATGTGCCGTTGTCTCAGGCTCCCCGCGCAGTCTCTGCTGAACGCACGACAGTCATAACAGGGGCAAACCATTTACTGACCACTTGCCAGGGAACGTGCTGCTGCAGAGTTAACCACTGGCTCTCCGCGCTCCCCTCCCCCTGCATTGCCCCCCCCCCCCAAAAAACAACCACCATCTAGAGCTCTGATTTGTAGTATTTGCCAGTTACCATGGTGTACCCGCCTGGGTTCCCAAGTTGCCCTCGCTGCGCACAGCGCTGGGAGGGATAGGCACCACCACCTCTCGTGGGTCCACTCGAGCCGGCCGAAGCCCACGGTGGCGTGTGGGGCACGACAGCCTCTATTTTAAGTACTTTACACGGATCGGCCTATATGACGAGAACAACACCTACTTAGATGAGTGGGAGATCACCACCGAGATGGCGTGCTGTGATGAGCGCACTGGAATGGTGACCTTTGTGAAGGCAGGCCCACGGGCCTCTTACTCACCACGGCACTCCCCTTCGTGCCTAGCTCGCAGTGGGTGCTCGCTAAATACTAAGGTTTGCGGGATCAGGTGACCAAGGTTCTAGTTCAAGCCCGGGCATCTTCTTGCGGTCTGTCCTTGGACAAATCCTACCACTTCTACAAGCTGCAGTTGGCCCATCTGTGGAATGAGAGATAGGCCTGGATCAAGAGTCACAAAGTCAGACCCCCACGGGAACCAGGCTGTGGGACAAATGGGTGAAGCAGGCCAGGCGTGTCATTCTGTAGATTACATACCTAGGCATATTATTAATACTGGTAGCAGGATTTATTAGACATATTTCAGACAGACACACGTAAAATAATACAAATGCCCATGTACATTTTACCCAACTTAAGAAATGACTTTCTAAATTTTCTTCTTATTGAGATTTAATGCACATGCTGATTTTACATGTAAGGTTTGATCAGTGTCCATGTTTGTGGCCACTCCTGAAACCACTCCCCAGGTTGGGATCCCTGGCTCCCCAGAGGTCATCCCCTCCCCGTGCCAGGCAATGGCTATGCCCCCAAGATAACGTCTACTGGGTTGGCTTATTTTTTTTTTTATTGAGGTGTAATTGACATATAAAATTATATTAGTTTCAGGTGTACTAAAACTTTTAGTTTTACTTTCATAAAGAAAAACACTCCCTTTATTTGTTTAAAGTTCTCTCCTTTGAAAGCCCCCACTCCCCCACCCCCACCACCCCGCATGTGCTGTTGGAAGTGATAGGGACACGGAGCAATCTTCCTCACATCTAAGAAAGGAGACAATACAAACTTAGTGACAGATGGCAATGTCTCTTGGGCTCAGTGCTGGAGAGACTGCAGGGAAAGGTGGGGACAGTGGTGAACTCTGGAAAACACATCCTGCTTCCCTAGGGGGCAGCTCGAGCCAAGTGTGGCAGTGTGGAAATGGGTGCTGAGTATGGCTAGATCTCCCACTTCGATCTTGAGTATAAGAAATCTGGAGTCTTTAAAATATAAAATCTCTAAATTTTTTTTTAAATACTGGCAAATAATTTTGACTCCTGTCAAGCACATTGTATGCCAAACCGAACATTTCTGTGGGTTGTGTAGCCTGGAAGCTGTCGGCTTGCAACCTTTGGATGAGGCAGACTCCTAGCCCTGGGCATCTGGAATTCAGGGTAGCAGCCTCTCTGTCACCAGCTCTGAAGGAGCACCCCTAGTCTGCCCTGTACCTCGACTTGTTCCCGGAAAATGCAGTGCACAACCTCAGAGGCTTATAATTCCTCTAGGCATCTGGGAACTTGGATTTTATAATGGCATCTGGGCAAAGGATGGAAGGAGGGAGGAAAAAGAGGAGAAGAAGAAGAAAGGGAGGGGGGTACTTAAGGGTAAAAAAAAAGGAAGTTACCATTTGTTATCTATCACTGTTTGTTAGGCAGGTCCAAATATGCCACCTCGTTTTGTCTCCACCATATTCCAGTGAGATCAATAGTATCACCATTTTACACAGGAAGAAGCTGAAGTTCTCACTGGGTTTTCACTGCCCAATTCACATAACTAATGCGGTTGAATCAGAATTTGGACCCAGGGCTAATTCTCCTGCATTTTGTCTTGCAAGACAACCACCTTATATATTATGCATCATAACTCGACACTTGCAGACAAAGGATGCAGAATTCATTCCTTGAAGGGAAGGCAGCAGCACTGTGGAAGGCTCTGTCAAGAGTCTAAAGTCAGAGGTAAAATGGTTCTGAGTGAGCATGAAGTCCAGAGATGTGTCCAGAATCCAGTGATTTCTCATTCACTCATTTGGTTACTGGTTCACTCACTCATTCAAAAACATTGATGATGTACTTCTAAATGGCAGGCATTCTTCAAACACAAGGCATTCGGGGTGGAAAATGCCAGGCTTTTAAAGAAAGCCAGAAGCTCCATAACTGATAATGAACGGCAAACATAAGTTAAATGATATCATTCATTCACAGAAAGTCCTATACATCAAGGGAAGAATTAAGGAGAAAAGAGGGCTCATCTTAGAAGGTTTCAGAAGGGGTGTCCAATATGAGCCTCAGGATGGGGAGGCTCTCTTAAGATGCTTTCTCACATGTCTTCAGCTCTGCCTGGGGCCCCATCTTCCTGGGATTCCTCTTGGAGACATTCTGCCCCACCCCGATGCCTACTTTTCTCTCAAAGCCCCTCCACCTTTCTGAACCTTGGTCTTTCCATCAGGCCAAAGAGTAAACTATTTTATATTTACAGTTTTGGGGGCTAGGGGAATGTGAAGGAGAGTGTAGGGTTTAAATATAGATCTGGAAATCAGAGAGCTATGGGCTTATTTCCTGAGGGTCATTACCTGTGTGTATGGCTTGGAGCAGGTTAGTTAACTTCTCTGTGGTCTGTTTCCTCCTGTATAAACCAGACTAAAAAATAATACCTCTCCCATAGTTATGGTAAGAATTAAATAGATAAAGCTCTGAGGACAGGGCTTGTGTGGATGGGGATGATGATAGGGTTGGTAGCAGTGCTATGATGATGATGATGATGAAGACGAAGAAGAAGAAGAAGATGACGACAATGACGACGAAGACTAAGAAGACGAAGAAGACAACGATGAAGACGACGACGACGAAGACAACGAAGAAGTTGAAGAAGAAGAAGATCATGATGAAGGCGGTGGTGGTGGTGGTGATGTTGATGGTCATTGCAACCAAGAAGGAAGGAGAGTGTATTCTTCTTATGCACCAAGGCAGGAAATGAAAGCCGTCTTACAAAACCTGGTCTGAAAGCTCTCTCACTGGGCTAGAGGTCTCATTGGCATCCAAAGGAACAAGGCTGACATATGAGGGGCGTCATCTGGGATCTCCCAATTTGTGGTGTGAATAGCCTAGCTTTTCCTTCAGCTCCTGCTGCTTGCCCCCTTCCAGTTCTCCTCACATACAGAGGGGCCCTGTAGTGAGACACGTAGGGCAGGTAGCCCTAAGGAATAGCAGAAAATCCAAAAGCCTTGGAAAGATAAATAGACTCATGCGGATAGTGTAAAAGTCCTTTTAATGAACTCACGTCAGGTAAACCTCAGCTGACAGAAACTTGTATAACTGCACCACAACACTCCTACAGATGGATTAAATTAGCTCTCAGATAAACAGGGGGAGGGATGGGCATCAAATCCCTTGTGGATCCCAACCCTGCTGTGTTCTATTACTTGAGCCATTACCAAGGGCCCCTCCAGCACCCCTGGATTTTGCCTGGGGACAGACTCTCAGACCCAGAGATGAAAGCCTGGGTAAGGTCTCCCAGAGAATGAAAAGAGGTGATACTCTCTGCTTCTGGCCCTGAGGCTGGGAAGCAGAGGGCACTAAAGTAAGCCAGAAGAAAGAAAGGAACGCTGGAGCTACTCACATTCCTTCATCTATCTGGTCAACATGTATTTGCTGTGCTCCAGGCCTGGTCCTGGGGAAAGACAGAGATGTCTAAAACCCAGGTCCTCGGTTAATCATTCCCGTACCGTTTATCTCCATGTATCATCACGACAAGCCCCATGATGTGATTTTTCAGGACCCATTTCACAGACGGGAGAACCAAGCCTCAGAGTGGAAATTTACAAAGCAATTTCAAGTTGAATTGCATCCACATCTGACATACCCCCTGCCCAAGGTCTTTCCCACATGTCATCTCATCTAGGTGTATTGGGAAAAGGTAGAAAGGTGCAGGAGGGGACTACATAGTAGACTTCACATGGCAAGACTGGTTGTCAGATCTTCAGCTTAGGATGTTTGTTTAAGACTTTAATTCTGCCTACACTAAACTGGTTTTCTAGACACTATGCTAGGCATGGTAAGGGCTCTTCTGATGTTCTAGAAGAGAGGAAGACAAGTAAAGAAAACACTGCCGATTGATAAAAATCATCTCTATTTTGAGATGTCACCATGCATTTATAACAAAAACATTTATGGGCATCCTCCATGTGCCAGTCGCCATTCTAGGTGTGGATGATCCAAGGGTGAACCACGGATGCTGTGCGGCAGAAAAGAAAGGCACCAACCCAGTCTTAGCCCGATCTTGGAGTCATGTGATTCCTTTTGCTCCAAGCTCACCAAGAAACCTAATTACAGTTGGGCTCCCGTATAGGTCTGCCTTCCGGGAGAAATTGGGCTGGTCAACATGATTTCCCATATTCTGGTCCATAGGACTGTTCATTTCTTCATTAAAATTAATCAGCTGGCACTCATCCAGGAGAGCAAGCCCTGATCATATAGACTTCCATGGCTGGTCCCTGACACTTACCTCTCATTGCAGATCTAAGCATTTGCCTCCAGGTTATTTTCATTTTATTTTTTAAAGAAATCATTGTAATTTTGGCATAAAAAGTAAGGCATCTATAGCAGAATAGAGAAAGGAGCTTCTGGGAACATCATATTAGCCCCATTTCTGATGCTATTTACCTTCCTAGCTTTATCTTTCTCTTTTCACCTCCTTTAAAAATTATCCTCGTATTGGATTTTATGTTATGAGCTGCCTTAAATAATTTCCAAAATGAGTGCTCCATTTCAAATTCTGGTTTCTTCACTAAACAGCTATGAGGCCTGGGGAATTTATTCTCCTTATGACCCAAGATTAATGCCCAGCTCACTGCATGGTAACGAGTAATAAATAAGATAATACATAAAGTAATCAGCACCACAAATGAACTCAATATATTTTAGTTGTCATTATCATAGTAGTAATTATTATTATTAAAGGAGGCTATAAATAAATGCATACATGCAAACCTAGAAGCTCTGAAGGGGTTGGGGAAGGCACCACGGGGGAGGTAAGTCTTGAGCAGCAATTTAGAAGATAACTAAAGCTTCTCCAGGAGACAAGATGGGGAAGGGCATTTCAGGGAAGGAGAACCACAAGAACAAAATCACAGGGGTGTGGCAGTGTGGACAATGTCAGGGAATTGGGAGCAGGCCCATATGGCATGGTGGCAGGTGGAGACAGGAAGGGTTCTCCATGTCTCCAAGGGTTCTGAGCCAATCCACTGCTCCCAAACTGTAGTGTGTATCAGAATCATCTGGCAGTCTTGTTTTTAGAATGTGGAGTCCCAGGCCCTGGCCTCAGAGATTTGGATTCATTAGATCCAAGGTGTCTCTGAAGTATCTGCCTTCTTAATGAGCTCCCACAGTGACCCTGGTGAACGTGGTCCTCAGCACATGCTTTGGGAAACCCTGCTCCACACTATTCTCCCATCTTCCTGCTGCAGCCGTATATCCACTCTGCCTTTCCCCCTGCCTCCCACCTTGTTCCTAACTCCACCCATGGATCAAACATCAGCCAAGAATTTCCTGAAGGGCCTTTCTGATCACGTCTTCATCCCCCAATTCTGCTTTTCTTAAGTCCTTATTCCTGCCAGGAAGATACAGGATCGTGATGCCTACAGCAAACACAAATACTGCTGTAATCTTATGGCTCCTGTTATTGCAAGTACCTGGGCAAATTATCATGAAAATGCCAGGGTGAAGTCAGGAATTGGAAGATCCAAGAAAACGTGCGGTGATTGAATGTGGTGCCAACAACGAGACAGCTTCCTCCCAGCCCCAAACCAATCTGACTGCTCTCTCCCTCTCTCTGCAGAGAGTAGTCTGCACGGCTGGTCTCAAATGGTATCCTCACCCTGCTCTGATTCACTGCGTCAAAGGCTGTGAGGTGAGTCCCTAGAAGTGATCCTACTGTTGTTAACATTATTATTATTGTTCTTATCTTAATTATGGCTGCCATTTGCTTTATTTACAAAATGCTGTAAATATACCTTTAATAGACTTCTTGGACAGGAATGAGCAACCCCATTTTATAGATGGGGAAATTGAGGCACAGAGATATCAACAAACATACTCAAAAATACATTTCATGGATAACAGAATTAGGATTCCAAGCCAGGTGTTCCTGTGCCCTAAGCTTGTGTTCAACATAATGTTGCATCTGTGAGGGAGGGAGGCCATATTGATTTTGTATCTATAACATGCCAGGCATTTGACCAAAATTATGTTTAATGTTTACAGAATCACAGGAGGCATTTTTTTTTCCTTTCCAATTCCTACTTTACTGCTGACCATTACTTGCAGGTCACTTCCTTTTGCCACACATTTGTCATTCACTCGTTCTTCAACCCCAGAAGTAATATGGATACCTTAGACTCTACCATAGAGCTGAAAGTGAAGATCCTCTCTGACTTCACAGTTGAACCATTCCCTGGAACTTGGCTTTATGGAGATCTGTCTCTGTATTTCCGTGACAAGCCTAGAGAGGCAAAGGGGCAGGGTACTTAGGATGCCATCTGTATTCTCAAGGGGTTATACTGCCTATGGAACTAGGAAATATTTCTGTGCTTCCCAAGTCCCTTGTGGGTCTTCTCAGCTGGCAATGAAAAGAATCCCCAAATCTCATCTAGGTGGATGCCCAAATATTTGTGCCCCGTCCCCTCAAGAGCCTACTCAGGAAAATGCAGGTGAAAGAGACTAGATTGTGCTCCAGAAAACTTTGTATTTGATGAAATTCTTAGAATGTCAGAGTCAGAAATGCTCTTCTAGATGATCTAAACCTGACTTTTTAAAGGTGTAGCCAGATCTAAAATTTGATGGAATGCCCAAACAGGAAGGATTCTTAGTGTGATCTAACCCTACTCGATAGTTATATGGAGTGGAAAATGAGGATCAGAGAGAAGATGGACTGGCCCAACGTTGCACAGTATAAAAGCCACCGAGCCAAAGCATGAACCCAGGTCTCCTGACTCCAGGCCGGTGCTCTTTTCTCCTCCACGAGGCCACCTCCCACCCATGAAGCACCCCTGACAAGACAGTCCCTGGGTCACACTGTTCTCTCCATGTATTGGCTGGGGGCTCCCTGCAGCATATTCTCAGGACACTCGACACTCTAGTCTTTAAGAGCCCCCCCATTCTCCTAAGGCTCAGCCAGGAATGGCAAAACCAAGGCCAAGGCCCTGTGGCTGGTGCTTCCTTCCATCTCTGGATCAGTCCAGTGCTTGGAGAAAAGGAAGCTTGGATTACCTGGGCCCTCGTTCTGCTGAGTCGGCGGTCGGGGCAGCCAGTGTGACAGCAGAATTCGATCCCTCCTTTGACTCAGCACCAGGGCCTAGGAGACCCTCACCTGTCAGGCTCTGAGCCCTGCCAATGATGCTTATCGCCTTTGCCCTTGCAGGTGATCTCCTTTCCTCCTTAGCTTAGAGCTAATAGTTTGCCTCATGCCTGGGGCTGAAAAGAATGCCTGGAAGAGATACAAATGCTGGGTCCAGGGAGGAGCCATCAACCTGGAATGTCTGGAGGTAGCAACGATTGAGGAAAGGTTTTGGGACTCCTGAGCCCTCTACCCTAAGCCGTGTCTGAAGTGGTCCCTTCACTGTCTCGTGCATCAGAGTTTCACTGATGCCTCTTATGTGCCCAGCACTACCCTAGGTTCTGGGAACACAGTGACCTTAGTCAAGTGAAAACAGTAACTATGCTCTTCCTGAGTCCAGATGTGTGGTGTCTTCTTGCCCCTTGTCCATCCATGCATCCACGTATCCATCCATGAAGAACTGAACCATTTTACTGAATAAACATTGAAGGAACAAATGTTTGGTGAAGTTTTGCTCAAATTGCCACATGTTTTGTGAGGAAGTCTAGGATACAAAAATGGATGACACACAGTCCTGTCCATCAGGAACTCACAGTTAGTGAAGGAGATAGACAATTAAAGAAAGAATTCTAAAATATGTACCAAGAGCTGTAACCAGACCAAGTACAAGAAGCTATGGAAGCCCAGGACATCCTGAGGGTATCAGAGAGGTGAGGTTGGAGCTAGATCTCGAAGGCTGAACTGCTTGCCTGAATACATTAGTAGTAGTAGCAGCCCTGAGAAATACCAGGGCTGGGAAAAATCTCTTAAGTGCCGGGGCTTTTCACATGTTATTCGCTCTCTCTAGACATTCTCCCTTCTCCACCTTCTCCTAATTAACCCCTCGCTCATCTTTCTGATCTCCACTGAGAGGTCATTTCCTAAGGGACACCTTCACAGAGCTCCCTGATGAGGTCTAGTCCTCTTACTCTTTAACAGCCTCGTGGTACCTGTCCTCCGTCGCTCTTATCAGAGTTGAAATTGGCCAATTAGATGTGTGATTATTGGATTAAAGTCTGCCTCCTCACTGAAGCGTAAGTTCTGGAGGAGTAGGAGCTTCATCTGTATGACTCACTGTTACAGCTTTGTCTTTAGTGCAATGTGTAACATATAGTAGGCATTCAGTAAATATGGTTAAGTACAGGGTGCATGGATAGAGGGGTGGATGGAGGCATGGATGTGGCTGCAGGGTAGCTGGTGATGAGACTGCAGATTTTTTTTCAGGGGCCAAAAAAAGTTTCATTTATTTTTTTCTCTTTTTCCTCTTCTTTCCCCGCTACTCCTTTTACCAAGCCAGTTCTTTCATTCTAAGGGACATTGGTTTCCTTCCTTACTCTGTTTTATATGATATAAGAAAGATCATAAAGAACAGATCCCACAGGCAGATCTCCTCAGGCACAGAGCAAAACCAAGGGCTTATCCTTTGTTTGTTGTTTGAGCCTGTCTGCTTGGATATGAACGTAATAGTGTGTTTATTACAGCAAGTACCTGTCAGAGTCACACTTGTGTTCATAGCCATGCACATTTACACATGGACACCTGAGCACAGCTCTTGCCTGTTCTTGGTTCTGTCTTGCTAAGATTTTTTTTTTAGACCCTAATAGGATAGTGATGAAATGGGATCTGGCATCATGAATTGGGAGCACAGAGCCTCGACGAATTTAGAGCAGAGATGCAAAGGCCAGGGATGCCACATGGGAGGGACTCCTTGTGAGCTTGGTTCTCCCTGTAACAGGATGGGAAGGAAAGACCATTGGATCATAGGGGTTGTGCTGAGATGCAGTGGTCTTAGGCAACTGATGATATTTTTCCCATTGGTGAGTCACTGAGCATTAGAGCCCAATGTGAACTTTAATAAGAGAGGTCTTACTTTCAACTGCCTTCTGTATTAAAGGGTCACACAGTATTGCTTTTGGTGTGTGGAGGGGTACACTTATTGCTTTGAGAAACCAGCGGACTAATCCTGCCTCTTTATTTCACAATTGGGAGTCTTGAGGCCCAGAAAAGATAAGCCACTTAACCAAAATCACCAAGTAACCTCTCCAGTTGGCTGAGGTTTGTTAGACTAGAACCCAGGTTTTCTAAACCCCTCACAACTGCCTTTCCACTATGCTAGTATAATATATGCAATTTCAAAAACATCACTAAGAGCCAAAGTTGTACCCAGTATTAAACTAGGTGACAGGGAGACAAAGATTGAGCTGGATATCGCCCGTGTGTTCAGTGAGCTCACAGTCTTACACCAGCTGCAGGTTCATAAACAGACATTAGAAAAAAACAGTGTGCTTAGTCCTTGGATGGGGACAAAAAAGTTTTAGGGGGTTTGCAGACACTCCTGACTTCCCCATAAGATTACTCTGGATTCAGATCAGTAATGACTTAACTCTGCATCTTTTCCTCATCTTTGGGGCACCACAGAGTTGGAGGAACACGGGGAAGAAAAGCAACACATCGGTATGTGCTAGATACAGACTAGAATGGCAAAGAAAAAACAGGACGTCAACTTAGATTTAAATCACTGCTCTGGCCCTGCCAGGCTGATATTGGCTGAGTCCCTTTCTTGCTCTGAGCCTCAGAATCTTCATCTGAAAAGTGGGAATAGCAGTGCTCACCTCACATGTTGTTTGGAGAACAAAAAAGATGACAAACACATAAAGCATGTGACATCAAGGACATCTGTACTCCAATGCTAGAGGAGAGGGATCCCACAGACCATTGTGCCGAATTCCTATGAATTCTTAACATTTGATCTTGACAGTTCTTGGGCAGATTACATTCAGCTTATATTGTATTATAAATTATGTTTTTAACCACCTACTACTGGAAAAAGTAGGGGAAGGGTGCTCAAATTTTCTCATCATTTCCTCAAGTAAAATGAGTCCTACTTTAGAGAGATGTAAGTGATCTATCCTGTGGCTTTGCATACCCCAGCCTAGAAGCCTGTCTACCAGCAGAACCATAGTTGAGTTGGGGAAAACTTGGCTAGATAAGTCTTTACAAATGGTAGAAGTGATAACTTGTCCAAGGGGGTGTTGACATCTGAGGCCAGGTAGGCTGTCTACAGAGTTTTTAAAAGGATATGAGATAGCTGAACAATGGCAGGGCCATGCCCCACCCACTCCTGGATGCTAACAGGCCACCTTCCTTTTGCCTTTCTCTCCACTTGCAGCCCTTCATGGGAGACAATTACTGTGATGCCATCAACAACCGAGCCTTCTGCAACTACGATGGTGGGGACTGCTGTGCCTCTACAGTGAAGACCAAGAAGGTAGGCCCCCCCTGGGCAGCCGCCGCCTGCAGGTCTCTCCAGCTTCCTAGCCAGGAGCACCCTGCATGCTGGACAACTCTGCCCACAAGCTATGCTATATTGTATTGTATTTTTTATTCTTTGAGGCAGTAGTTGAGCTAATATTATGGGCTGGGCCCTGAGCTGGGTGGGCAGGCTCGTGAATGATCTTTGCAGACTTGGTTCCTTACCCTCAAAGCTTGGAGCCAGGTATGGAAGCAGACAAATACAAGTGTAATCAATACTTTTAGAAGGAGAGGATAGAGCACCGTGAGGGCCCAGGCCAGAGGTTGGAGAAAGGCTCTACCGAGGGATCAGCATTGACCCTGAAACTTAAGGGATAAGGAGAAGGAGTGGGGAGGTGTCCAGGAAAAAGAGTTTCTGGGGCAAGAGACTAGCTTGTAAAATCCTAGAGGGAACTTGCATTTTTAGGGAGTATGTCTAAAATCTAGGGGCAGAGAGAAGATGGGACATTCTTACCAAGGTAAGTCATAGCCTTTGATTATTTTATAATTTCTTTGGTTTTTCACACTTGTAAAATTAGGGGGAGTGGTCTTGGTTGTGATTTTCTTCCTTTGCATATTAGGGTGCAACAGGAATGATTCCAGTGTCTTGAGTAAAACTGGAACATTTGACTGTGATGCATACCCACCACTCACAAAAGAGTGGCCACCCCACTTTCTTCCTGATGAGAGTTGGGACCCCAGCCGAGAGCTAGGGGAGAGGTGGTCAGACTGGGCAACCTGGGTTGAGGAGTGCTCTGGTCATGAATGGGTTGATGGGGAGCTATTTCTGGTTTTGTACTCATCTACAATCTGAGCCAAAAAATCATTGGAGGTAATCTCTTTCTCTCTAAAGAAGGGGGAACGGTGTTCCCGAGACCGGTCGTAGTCAGTCTTGGAACTGCTATCAGTGATTATCTGGTCTAAACTTCTCATTTCCTAATGGGAGCACTGAGGCCCATACAGGAGAAATGATTTGGCCGCGGTGGCAGAGTGAGTGAGAGAAAGAGAGCAAGGTGTCTGGCTTGCTACCTAAGTACCTTTATATCGCATCATCCTTAAAAGAATTAGTTCCTTTAAGAAAGATGCTTTGACCCTAGAATGTGGGGATGAACAGGGCAAGACCCAAAAGAACACACTCAAACTGCATCTTTGGATAGATGACCAGGGCTGCTGAGGTTCTCTGGGGTCAGCCAGTCTTGTATGGACAACACTTCAGCATGCCCACCCCCTCCTTTTTTTTTTTTTTTTAAACACTGAAGGTCAATACTTTCTGCTTAAATACAGTAGAATAAAATTCATTTCCTACTAATGACTTTTATTTTTCTCCCAATATGAAACAATACATATTCTACTTTTTGGAAAATCCAGAAAGCAGAAGAGAACAACAGAATCATTGCTCATCTTACAACCCGGAAATAGCCATTGCTTTTCCTTCTGCCATATTTTACTGGGTTTAAGTGTGTGGTATTTGTACCGGTGTATATCTCACTGACATTCTAGTGTGGGATCCTGTTTTGTTCTGTTTTGACTTAGCCCAGGAAACCTGATACATAAGAATGATCTGATATTATTATAAACTTTCCAGCTGCAGTTTTTGCTCTATTATTATTTATTAGAGGGTTGTGATGTATCATAGTTTATGATACAGGCTGTTCACCTCAGGCTGTTCTTTTTAACTCTTGGGTTACTTCAGTTTCTCACAATGATAAATAATGAGGCTTGTGAATATCTTTGCAGATAAATATTTCTCCAGTTCTGTTCCTTGACAATTGCCTTTTAGAGCTGACATGACTAGAATAAAAGGTGTGAGCATTTATAAGGCTCTTGACGCCTGGTGCCAAGTGAATACAGCATACAATAGTGTCGATTTGACTTGGTGGAGTCCACCGTTTTCGAAAGTGAATGGACAATGAAGTTTGTGTTTTAAATAGAAGTTTGGGTAGAATTATGACACAGTATTCATGTGACACCATCAGTGTAAGAGCAGATCTGATTAGAAGAATTTTCCTACCAACTAGAATTTATATATAAAAACATAAAAAAAAAACCCTAATTTATTTTTATTGGGAGACTTCCTTAAATGGATTGCTGTTTCTACAGAGTGCATGG
Organism: Leptonychotes weddellii; assembly: GCF_054177405.1. Lineage (NCBI taxonomy): Eukaryota > Metazoa > Chordata > Mammalia > Carnivora > Phocidae > Leptonychotes > Leptonychotes weddellii. Next base: position 64,547,386 of record NC_138382.1, read on the forward strand.
TAGGAACATGAAGTCATGAGACTGAGGTTCAGGTGCAGATTCCAAATGATTACAGTCACTTGAAAAAATATACATGTACACCAAATGGCCATTTTGACACTCTGTTCATACTGGGTTCAGTTGCAACAATTTCGGATGTCAGGACCCTTAGGTGTTGCCTCTTTAGTAAGGGACCCAGAGTAAGTTCTTTGCTAGTTCTGAATATGCTTCCTAGTCTTTTTTTTTTCCTTTCCTTTTCTACCCACATTATATATGTAATTTTGGCTTTCTGGGTTAAGAGATCCCCTTCCACTTTAAATTGGTGATCCTTCTTATTGGCTGAGGCTGCAGAATGCAGATGGCCAAGCTTCCTTCATTGAGTGAGATGCATGTTCCTTGAGCATCTGGGAGGGCTCAGCACTGTACCGAGCTGTGTGCCCTGGGCAGAGTCTGGACAGACTGGCCCCTGCCCTTGCGAAGCTCGAGGCCCGTTAGGGGAGCCAGGCATCCAACCAGGCATTGTAGTGCCTTTGTCAAAGGGCAGCAAAGGAAAGGAGCAGGATCTTATGGAGATCAGTGTGAAGGTCAGGGAAGGCTTCCCTGAGGAAGCAATGTCTACACTGAGACCCGAAGAGTGAGTAGCTTTCCTGGAGAAGGTGAGTGGTGGTTGAAGACAGGATGGAGAGGCCTGGAAGCCCTATGTGGGAAGTGTGGATGGCAGAGCCTGCTGCCTTCTCTTCTGGTGCAGATGGCTTTGCCAACTGAGGCAGTTGCCATAGTTGTTCCTTATTCACAGTATTTGGTGTTTTCTTCGGATTTGAGGTTCCTGGGAGTCTGACTTCTGGAGGAGAAAGGGATCTCAAATTAAACTCGTACTTCCTACCATTCAAATTCCCCAGTTTAACTGGTAAATAACCTCCAGCTTCTCAAATGCTTTAACACTCTCTTGTACACGCCCAACTCCACTTCCTGCCGTAGACTGGTTTATCGAGACAGCAGGTGGAGAAATAGAGAATGAAAAAGGCACCCCTAAGTGAACTGCCACAACTGTCAGACATCCTGCCAGACACGTGTCCTCCATCACCTTCTTGAATCCCCGTGGCAACTCTGACAGGTCTCTGTTAGCCCAGTTGCCCAGGCGAACCAGTTTGGGCTCAGAGCACTTGCAGGATGTGCTTGAGTTCACTTGGCCACTAGTGCCGAGGCCCAGATTCAAGCCCAGGCCTGCCTGACGCATGAGCCCAGCTCTTTCTTGTGTGTGGGGCCGACTCCTCAGTGTGCCTGGGCCTAACCCTCGCAGTTCTGGCTGGAGACAATTCACCGTGAACCCCGACTGCCAGGGAACCTTGGATGGGGGGCCCCTCCCTTGGCCAAGATGAAAGCGGCTTTTCCCAGCAGCAAAGACAGGGTGGGGAATGGTTGAGGCTCCCAGCCTTGCCAGCCATCCCTGACATCCCAGACAGCAGTTTCCTCTGAGTGGAAAAAAAGTCCTGCTTTCTATCTCCAGCTTCCCCAGCAGGAAGCCTCTTACGGCAGGAGAGGGGCCAGAGGCTGGCTTCCGCCCTCTCACTCCCTGCTCCGTGCTGCTGGTCCTGGTCAGTTCCTAGCTGAACTCTTGGCCCCAGGCACCCATCGTGGGGCGTTCCCTGCCTACAAGCACACAGCCTGGCACTCAGAAGCTCACAGGTAGGGCAGATTTGCTTCATGCACCTTCCACAGCGACAGTAATGTCATTAATGGAGCACATACTATGTGTCTGGCCATGGTTTGGAGTCTCTACCTCTTGTCTCACTTTGAGACCGCAGGAAAAACCGGACAAGGTAGACGCAGTGGAGGCTCAGAGAGGTGAACTCCCTTGTAGGAGGTGACAGAGCTGAGTGTAGGCGTTAGGATTTCCTGGCTCCGAACAATAGTCACTACTATTTATGGAGGGCTTACGATGTGCCCTGCATAGTGGTAACTGCTTTTGCAAGTGCCATCTCTTTTCATCACTCCGTCACCCTATTGTAGGTGCTGTCTTGTTAGCCTCATTTTATAGACAAGGCAGCTGAGGCTGAGAACGGCTGAGGTCCCACGGCCAGCAAGTGGTAGAGCTGAGAGGGAAACCTCGTGAGCCTGAGTCACGAGGAAGTTGCCTCTAACCCCTATTCTGAACATCTAGTTGTAATGAGCTTGCATCTTGCCCAGGCATTTTACCCTTCCCCTGGTGGGTGGTCTTCTTCCTTCCTAGTGCGCCTGGACAGGAGTGCCAGGTATGAACTCAAGGCCAAGGGTAAGCACACAGCATCTTCTCCCAGATGTCCTTCTAGTGAACTCTCTAACTTAACCTCTTCCCAGTCTCCGGGGCTCAGGCCTCCTGGTCACTTGGCCCAGAATGATGTCTGTCTGCTCCCTTCATCCTTCCTCCCCTTGTTGGTCTGTCCAGACGCCAGCTGTTCCCCACATCTGCCTTGTGGGGTGACCTGGGCCCAGCTGGCAGACAAAAGCAAGTGCAGGAAACCCAGTCTGACAGCAGTGACCGTTTTCCCATCCAGACACCTGTCTGCAGTGCGAGGCAGACAGGAAGGGGTGGGACTCAGCTTCTCAGCGTGTCAGTTTATTATTTTCCTGTTGGAGCCTTGAGGAGTCTCGAATACAGAGATTTCCAGAATGGTTGCTTCAATAATTTACCCTCATAACAAAAAAATTTCATTTATAATTGGAATCATCCTAAGGAAGCATGTGTTGGAGGTTTAAGGGAAGAAGGGGAAACAGCCTTATTCAACATAGCAAGGTTTTGTAAGGCATGGTGGCCTGAAACACTACTTATGGTCATGGTTTAGACAGCTGCTAAGAGACTGATTCTGGAAGATGTCTGGGAAGTTGGGGTGTAGTCCCAGTTCTGTGACTTACTTCTGTGACCCTGGGCAGGCCAGGCTCACCTTTGGTTTTTATCTCTTGACATTTGGATGATATTCATGTCTAAGGATTCTCCATCTGGCTTCCTGAGGGAATTGGCCATTGGTGAGAACCTGAAGGCTTTTTGGGGCAGAGACCAGTAAAGATTAGGAAGAAATTAATCCCAGAAACATCTCAGCACAGGATTGCATGCCCAACTGATGACATTAAGTATAGGGTTGTAATATTTATTTGCTAAATCTAAGTGAAAACGTGGTTTTGTAGGGAAGGACATTATACCCAAACATAGCCCATTGGTCTAAGGAGTCTAGTCATTCTAAAAATCCTTAGATGGACAGCAGCCTTCTATGCTGCTGGGTGGTCCATGCTAAAGGGTTGGGTATTGGGCTACAGAGTTGGTGATGTCCATCAATGGCTCTTAAATCTCAAATTAGCAAACAGAATGGTCTTCCTAAAACAAGTCTTGTGGTATCACACCTCTATGCAAAGCCCTTCAAGTGTCTCCCCATTTTACTTAGAGTAAAAACCAGGCCTCCCAATGACCTATAAGGCCCTATGTGCTCTGCCTACCTCCATTACTTCTCTGATCTTACCCCCTACTATCAGTACCTTCCCTCACTTAACTCCAGCCGTCCAGCCAGGTGTCCTCCTACCTTACAGACTTTGTCACTGGCTCCTCCCTTAGCCGAGAACATTCTTCTCTATTCATCCACATGATTCACTTCCCCTCACCTCCTCCAAGTCTTTGCCCAAGTGTCAGGTTCTCAATGAGCTCCATCCTGACCACCCACCTTACATTACCCCTGGCACTCACGCACCCATTTGCTTTGGATTCCACTTTTCTTTCTTTCATAACCCTGATCACCTTGGCACTATAAAATGTATTTATTATCTCATAATTCTTAGCCCCTTGCTGATCAAATGAAAATTTCGTGAGGTCAAGAATGTGCATCTGTTTGTTCAGTGATGTATCAATAGTTCCAATGTACCCCACTGTTGAGCACCTGCTATGGGACAGATACTGTTCTAGGCCATGAGCAAGATGGACCTGGTCCCAACCATGCTGAGTTCATGTCTTGTGGACTAGTGGCCACATATTTAGAGTATATTAAGTGCTAACAGAGACAGAGCCAGTGAGGAGAGTCAACAAACCTTCCTGGAGAAGGAAACTCCAAAGGTGAGACATGAAAGGCATAGTAGGTCTTAGCTAGGTAAAAGGAGTAGGGGGGTGGAGGACCAGAGATTAGGATGCGAGAGAAAAGAGTGTTTCTGGCAGAGGGCACAGTCTGTGCAAAGGTCCAGACATAAGGAAGCATATTAAGGAAACCACAATTCCCTAAGTGTGGCTAAAGCACAGAATGAGAGGGGATGTAAGTAGTAAGAGGTAAGAAAATGAGCCTTGAGCAGACTTTTTAAACCAAGCCAGGGAATCTGAACCTTATCCACACAGCGTAGGAGTGTTCAATGATTCTAATCACTGAACTAGTCTAGAGGATCCTAGAAGGCTTCCTGGAAGAGGGGCTAGACATGTTTAGCTTGGAAGATTAATAAAAGACAACAGGAAGATGACTAAACAGACTACACTAATTCCTCCTTGTCCCAAAAATCATTGGCTTCTGGAGTGTTATAATTTTTCTCTATTTGAGGTGTAGCTTTGACTTTTTCATGTGGCTGAATTAGACACTCATTTTAGTTTGATCCTACAAAGGGATCAGACCCTTCTATCCCCCCAAATTATCATCCTCATAACCATTGTCAACATCATCATGACCACCATCAACACCAACATCACTGATCTCACTGTCGCCCTCATCATCCACCACCATTTACTGAGCATATATTATATGCCATGTACCATGCTAAGTGCTATACATGAATTTTATACTTTACCTAAAATACTTTCAATGAGCAGGACTGGTATTACTTCCATCTTACAAACAGAGAAACTGAAAGGAAAGTAACTTGCCTAACGGCATACACTAAGTCACCAACAGGGCAAGGAATCAAACCCAAATCTCATTCCCTTTTCTCCACCTTACCCTCCACATGAGCACTGTTTCCACATTTAAACAAGCCTCTGTATTCATGGACTCCTCCATGCCCTGTACCAGGCATGTATCTACCCTACCTCCAAGGAGCTCACAGGGAGTCCTTGTACTTGACATCACACCTTGGTCTACTGGATCTCATTAAATCTTTCCATCAACACGATGAAGTCCTTGGGACTCAGAGTGGTTAAGTGACTTGCCCAAGCTCCCACAATGGGCGGGTGGACAGTTAAGGCTTTCTGATGTTTGGCATAGGATGCGTCTTGCTCCCCACACTGCACACTCTGCTTGTGACCTCCCCGTTGAGTCTGAGTCAGAATCCCACCCCTGCCTGTCTCCCAGCGTCAGAGGACCTGCAGCCAGGGCCTTGTGGTGCATTTGCCTGGGCTGCATTCCTGAGCAGCTCTCTCACACACACACACACAGATGGAGGTGTTATCCTGGGCAACTCACCCAGAGGAGAAACTCCTGTGCCTGAGCACCATCTCCAGCCCAGAGGAAAAAAAATAGAGAATCCTGGCCTTTAGTCATTGACCTGGGCTTGTTGACAGAATCCTAGAGTGGGTGGCCAAGCCATTTATGGGATAGCCTAGACACATGGTGCTGGGAATCCCAAATGTAAACTGGCCACCACAGCGTTTGTGCTGTGGGTGGTAGGTTTTCTTGGGAGGCCATCTGTGGGAGAAGGTAGGAAGCTGCTTGGGGAACCAGGGAATCTGGGAATTGGGCTCAGAGCTGACTTTACCAGGATGTGGCCCTTTTTTCTGTGCTTCAGTTTCTTCCTCTTTCAAAAGGGGACCTTGACTCCTGCTCTGCCTGCCTCCTGGGGGGAGGGGGCAGTACCAAGGAGTGGTTACAAACAAGGATGCAGATCACAGGCCACCTGCCAGCCAAGTGACTTACCTCTGTGCATCTTAGTTTCCTCTAAGATGTAAAAATGGGGCTAGTAAGAATAGCTACCTTATCAGGGTTGCTGGGAAGAGTGAGTGAGATAATGCACACTGGGTTGATTCAGCCAGGCACATAATAAAGGGATAAAAGGCTATTGGCTGTAAAAACATAAAGCAGCAGTCAACCTGGCCAGGTTGTGAAGGAGGAGCCTTCTTACTCTCTCTGGCTGAAAAGCTCTCAGTGTTTGGAGTGGACTTTCGAATTCTATGTCATCTAGTTAGTTACTGATGGGTAGTGAGGCCTGGGGCAAGTTTGCTTTGTTCTAAATGTTCTGAAACCTCTATTTTCTCATCTGCAAGATGGGTTGCTAACAACGGTAGTGTCACAGGGTTGTGCAGAGTGGACTAGCCAGGAGGTAGGAATTACCTGACACATGGAAGGCCCTCAGGAAGTGCTTGTGTGTGTGTGTGTTAAAGTGATGTTCGCTGCTGTGCACCTGCCTCTTCCAAGTCAGACCAAGGAACACCTGGGAAGTGGCTAGAGCTGCTAGTCTCCACCCTTCTGTTCCCACTTGTAGGCCCTTGATTAGGGAGGAAGCTTGTGACTAGAGGAGACCCCAGGGCAGGCTCTGAACAGGCAGTTCGCTAAGATGCCAGAGGCAGGCAGGTGGAGGAAACAAGATGCTGTACATCTCCTCTGCACTAGGATCTCTGTGAGCTGGTTTGGAGACATTACTTCATTGACTCCTAACCAGAATCCGGTGAGGTCTTTCCGAGGACCCTTGCCTTACAGTGGTTAAGACGAAGTCCCCAGGGTGCCAAGGACTTGCCAAAAGTCAAGCAGTGCCTATGTGGAGCCCACACCTGAACCCAGGCTTGTCTGCCTCCTAAACTCCTAGCAAGGGCTCAGTAAATGCAGCTGCATGCACAAGCATGCAGTGAAGATAGGAAGGCTCCAGATCTGCCTCCTGAGACCAAACCTTCTAGACTTTGTTGTATTCTGATTGGGGTTCCTTCCCTCAGTTTCCAGACATGTTCCTCTGGGAAAATGTTGAAATTGCTTGGGTTGACTTGGGGAAGGAAGAAAATGGTCATACCACGCCCACTTAGCCACGGTGGCCAGACTGGCCAGAGAAGCAAACTGGTGGTGGGACCCTCCCAGCTGATGACTTTGGAGAAGCTGAAGGACCTGGGGATGGCAGAAAGGGCAACGTGCAAGACAGGGCTTATGCGAGAAAGCCTAAATTCCCACATCCTTTCTGGCCAGGGCTTGGGCCTTCTGCTTTTTTTTCTCAGACTGAGAAGGCTTTTCAGACAGACGGGAAGGTAGAGACCATTAAAATTGAATCTTAATGCACAGGTAAGGAAACTGAAGCCCAGAGAAAGGAAGTAACTTGTACATAGTCACATAGTAAGTGAGGGCAAGAGCAGAGGCTCCCTGCCTTGGATTTGGGTACATATTCGTGCATTCATTTGTGCCTCCATTCATGAGTCCACCGAGGGCCTGTTAGGTGATGTATAAAGACCTAGGTCAACAACAGACAGGCTCCCTGCCCAGACTGAGCTGGCTGGCATACAGGTCAGAGCAGTTCAGCACAAGAAGGGCTTACATAGGATGCTGTGATATGGAACATAGGTGATGGCACCATTTCTGGTCAGACCAATGGGGGAGGAGGTGACACCTGACAGGAGGCCTCAAGAGTGGAAGAAAAGCTGGTCAGGAAAGAGGAGTGAGGGCAGAGGAACATTAATGGCTGGAGACTTGCTCAGATGGTGGTTCTCTGTGTAGGCTGTTCAAGAGTGTTGCGCCAGGGACGCCTGGGTGGCTCAGTTGGTTAAGCGGCTGCCTTCGGCTCAGGTCATGATCCCAGGGTCCTGGGATCGAGTCCCACATCGGGCTCCTTGCTCAGCAGGGAGCCTGCTTCTCCCTCTGCCTGCCTCTCCCCCTGCTTGTGTTCTGTCTCTCTCTCTGACAAATAAATAAATAAAATTAAAAAAAAAAAAAAAGTGTTGCGCCAGCCAACAGAGGAAAGGCCAGACTCACAGAAGAGTGTTCATGTAGAAGGAAGCAACATTAGTGATCCACACAACCTCCTGAATGTGTGTTCTACCACAGAAAGCCTTATCAGTTCAGTAATTCCAGTTAATCTACCACGATAATATAATTATGTTTTACTTTTGTAAGGTATACAACAGTGATCTCCTATTTTGGTGTCAGTTTTTCAAAAAAGTTTTGATTATGGGCCAAAAAAAAAAAAAAAGTAGGAAAACATTTGGAGTATTTGAGGAACCAAGAAGTAAATAAGCCACAGAAAGTGAGGAGGAGAAGGGGACCAGGAGAGGTCCGAGAAATGTGTGTGATCAAATCATGCAAGGCCTTGATCTCATGGTAAGGGCTTTGGGTCTTATTCTAAGAGGTCTGTTCAATTTTTGCCTATGTGAGGTGCAGCAGAAAGCATGAGTGCTAAATCAGATGTGAAATTACCTCTAATGGGTCACAGAGATGGAGAGAATTGTGCACACAGGACATTAGAGGTAACTGGATCATTCTAATGTTAGAATGTGGGCAGGAGAAGAGAATAGATAAAGGAATGGGTTGAGTTGAGGACAAAGAAGCTGCTGAAGTCAGGGAGGTAGGAGAGAGGGATGACAGGCAGCAAAGGTGTGACAGATGGTGAAATGTGAGCTGGTGGGAAATTTGATTCAGCACATATGTATTCAGCATCAAGCATCTCCTGAGTGTTAGACCACGTGCTGGGGCTTCTGGATATTTATTCTTGTTTGATCTTCACAACCATACGAAATACAGTGTTTTTCAAAACCACCCTTTTATAGATGTAGAAACGAAGGGTCAGGACAGTGAAGAGATTTTTCCCAAAAGTGTTCAGTGACTATGAGTCAAGCAAGGATGCCAGTCCAGGTCTCCTGGCTCCCATGATGGTACTCTCCCCACTTGACCTCAGTTATTAAATTTGGACTTGGCTCTGCCATCGGAGCCCCCACTTGGACTGGAGGATTTCCCTCTCTGTCTCTTCCAATTCTAACATTCTCTGCTTCTCTTAGAGATACGGAGGTTGTAGAAGAATACTCTAGATTAGAAGGCACAGCCTCCACAAAGGCAGGATGACCGGGAAGTAGTTGTAAGCAGAAGGACAATCTGTGAGAATGCTTCCCGTTCTTGGGAATGCCTTATGAATTTAAGTTGAAGAGAGGGACAGAGTTGTGCTAGTCATGAGTATAATGAAAGGAGTAAGTAAGTAAGAGATGGAGAAATGAACAGACCTTGATTCCATTCGATGGCTCAGGCCCTGAGAAAACAAGAATGAACAAGACTGACGTAGTTCCTGCCTCACGGAGGGAGAGATGAGGGGACAGATATCTGTCATTTGATTGACCTATGTGCGGAGCATATGCCAAGAATTGTGTATTACATGGTTTTCGTCTATTCCCTTATCCTTTATCACAACCTCAGGAGGTATATGCTTTCATTATTCCCATTTAATGAATGAATTAACTGAGGCTCACAGAAGTCCTCACATGCTCAAGGTCACAGGAGTAGGTGAGAGAGCTGGGGCTTATACTTCAATCTTTTCTTTTAAATCGTTGCAAAATTGCAGGAGGGGGAGTGGTTGAGAGGGAGGGAGTGAAGGAAGGATGGAAGGCCAAGAGGCAGAGAGAAGAGTTCGATATAGAGAATGAGTCCACAAGCTAGGAGGACAAAGATGTTCTCTGAGATGGTGTGAGCACTTGGAGACCCTGCCTAGGCAGGAGGCGAATGAGGTCATTAAATCCATCTGCGCAGATGGGGACCCTCTGGGAAAAGTTATATGCAAATATCATGATGCAATGAGGTGCAATCTGAAATCCACTTGCGTTAGCTCAGGCTGGGGCTCAAGCAAGGACCGCACTGTGCTCTTTGGAAAGATCATCTGCTGAATGAAGACGTTTGCTCTTTCTCTCAGTTTCTAGAAAGGAAAGTCAGCTCAAGGTCACAGAGCGTGTGAAGGGATGGACGGGGACCAAAATTCAGGCTTCTGCCCCACGGTTTTTTTCCTTAGAGAGAGTGCATGCGCTTGAGAGGGGGGAGAGGCAGAGGGAGAATATCAAACAGACCCATACCCAGCACAGAGCCCAGCTCGGGGCTGGATCCTGAGATCATGACCTGAGCAGGAATCAAGAGTCAGATGGTCAACCGATTGAGCCACCCCGGCGCCCCTCCCCCACTTAAAAAATATTTGTTTAAAAATTTTTCCCAGCTTTCATAATATATGTGGATAACAAACCACGTTGTACACCTCTCACCCTTTCTTACTCAAAATCTGCCCCTGAGAGGCTTCAAACCAAACTTTATGCAAAATCTCTATGTGAAATGTCCCCCACCAAGAGTTCAGGCCCCCTGGAAAGTGGTCTGAGCTTGCTGGGACATGCTCTTGTTGTTTTCATCCTTGCCTCCCCCAATCAAAATTCCCAGCATATGTCTGTCTTAAAAGATACTTTCATATACTTTCTTTCACTTGACCCACCACAACAGCCCTATAAGTTAAGTATTCCATTGTGCCAGTCTTACCAACCAGCTCTGGTACAGTACATTACAATTTTCACCCATGATTTCCTTCAGCCGTTAGTTCCCAGGGCAAGGTGGGGCTGATAGATACCAGTTCTACAGCTGGGAACCTGAGGCTCAGAAGTACCTTGCCTATTTTAAATACCATGTCCTGGGGCGCCTGGGTGGCTCAGTCGTTAAGTGTCTGCCTTTGGCTCGGGTCATGGTCCCGGGGTCCTGGGATCGAGCCCCGCATCGGGCTCCCCGCTCCGCGGGAAGCCTGCTTCTCCCTCTCCCACTCCCCCTGCTTCTGTTCCCTCTCTCACTGTCTCTCTCTGTCAAATAAATGAATGGAATCTTTAAAAATAAATAATAAATAATAAATAAATAAATAAATAAATAAATAAATACCATGTCCGTCACCTGTTACTTTGGGCTAATGCCTGCCCCTTTCAGAGAGCCTCAGTTTCCCTGTCTGTAAAAGGGTGATTGTTCTAGTACCTATCTTACAGAGTAGCCTGACCCATCATAAATGCCCTCAAAAATGAAAGATCTAATGATTGTGATAAAAGTTATGACATGGCTAGCAAGAAGCAGAGGTAGGACTTGAACTTGAATCTGCTGCCGACCCCCACCCCCCAATCCAGTCATTGTCCTGCTCAGCACTGCTTCTCTGAAAATTACTGCATCAGACCCAACCACCTGTCTCACCTCTTCTCTCTTTCTCTCTGCAGGTCACCCCCTTCCCTATGTCCTGTGACCTACAAGGTGACTGTGCTTGTCGGGACCCCCAGGCCCAAGAACACAGCCGGAAGGACCTCCGGGGATACAGCCATGGCTAAGGAAGGACAAGGAGTTGACAAAGAATTCCCAGCGCCAGGACTCGCATCCCTTTGGTATTGATTTCACAGTCAGCTGCTCAACGGAATGGCCTCCCCACACCAGGGATCCTTAGCACCCAACCGGTCTGCCTTTAATTTCACCCAGGAAGGACTCATAGTAGGGGCGCATGAGCCAAGTCTCACCATGCTGGATGATGGAATGGAATCCCATCCCAAAGTCTTAGATGGATTGCATAGACAAGTGTGCAGTCCCAGAGCCTAAAATTCTAATTTGTCACACAACCACAACAAGAAACATGTTCTATATTTAGGAGTGTGCACATATGTGGTTAGTACACATGCATGCATACACACCCAAACAAACATCTGCGTGAGGACAGTTTGGGAGACTGAGCAGAGAGAAACTGGAACACACTCCGTCTTTCCTTTCCCAAGCTCCTAGCCAATAGTGTCCTTGGGAGAAAGAGTTGCAGAAACTGCCAAGGCCAAGTGTTGAGATGTCAAGATAGCTTGCACTCTGAGGCTTGGAACATGTAGGGCATGCACAATCGTGCAGTCCTTTGGGATTAGAAGTGAACGGTCTCTGATCACCTACCTTCTAGGGAAGTAGAACCCAGGACGAGGTAAAGGATCCAAGGTATGCAAAGCCCCCAAATTCTTCTGCTGCCATGGGGGATTTTACCCCAATTCCAGGGTTTGAGGCTAAGCTGGAAATGGCATAGGGTTGCGGTGTCAAGGTATTAAAACAGCCCCCTGCTTGAGGCCATAATATCCCTCCAGAACCCACCCATTCCCCAAATCTTGCCTTGGGACCACATTCGCTGCTACTTTTCCTGCTGCTCTATCCTATACATTGAGTACCCCCAAGATGGTAGGACTAGGTTAGGAAAAACCCCACACAACCAAACAGTCTGCCTTAAAAGTGACCCACATTTTTCCACAGCTCCTCACTTCTTAGCCCTTCTGCAAGAGAAAATTCCTCATTGGCCTACATGGTGAGAAATTAAATCCCCCATGGGTGGGCTTCTCATCCTGGAAGGGAGTAGAGGGACTGGAGATGCTGAAACCCTCACTGAGAGTCCAGAATGTCTGAGCCAGTGTTAGATTTTATAATCTAGTGGACCAGTGTTAAATGTCTGTGATGTTGGGGCCATCCAGAGACTGCTGAGATAGTGGGGACTCTTGAGTTATTATCCTTAGCCAAGCTTTCCTGGCCCTCCGGGCTAGATCAGGCTTTGGTGCTGAGGATCTTGCTGTGGCCCTGAGCAGCTATAATTCTAGAACAGAGAATCATCTTGGGTATGATCCATCTAAACTATGTTCTCGAGGGCCATCAGAGGGAAGCCGAAGAGTTCACAGACTCAGTCCCCAACAACCCAACATGGTCATCATGTTTTCCACATCGTCTTCCAGCTACCAGGACTCCCATCCAGACCTGTGGTTGGTGAATCCTTCCCTCTTTCCCATGTTTAGCCTCCAAAACTTAAGAGGAAGGTAGTCCAATGCACGTGGAAGGCCCTACCTCATTGGGGTCCTCTTTGCCTGTGTTCCACCAGTTACTTATCCACTCCTTTTGAATTAATATGGGAAGAAATTAACACAGAATGAGATAGAGAGAATGGTCAAGCTGGACATAATTTCTGAGACCTGGAACTGAGACAGTGAGGCAATAGGAGGGTATCATATAAAGACTGCTATAAATCAAGTCATCTCAAACCAGTGAAAACAACCAACAAAAACAAAGCCTAGCATAGGAATGGGAAACCCCAGGCATACGTGCTGACCCTCCTCATTCCTGCACCTGAGGCAAGCGCTATTCATCATAGTCCTTTTTCCCTATGGGGACCAAAAATAACTTTAGGAACCTTCTTACTACCTTACTCCCAACAGCGATTACCTGCTGACCAAGAACACTTGAGAAGCCAACATACCAAAGTGTTTTTTGCACAGGTGCCCACAAATTAGGATGCAGAGCTTAAATTTTTGTGGCTCGTACCATATTCCAAACCCTGAGATTAGGTTCCAGAATGGAGAAGCTGCCACCACGGTTAAGGACAGGCTCAAGTCCTTTATGTGTCCTTCTTTTACACACTCATATCTCATTTCTATCCAGAGCATTTTCTATAGTTACCAGGGCCAGTCCTTAGCAAAATAATCATAAAAATGGAGGAACTGACCCCATTTTGTACTCCTTCCAGTACCTTAGAACCCTTGCCAACTAGTAAAGCCCTCTCTTGCCCTGAGTTACCAACATGTGTGGTTAGCTGACAAGATACAAACTAAGAAGGGTAACCGTGTGGGCCCTCCCAGTTGCTCTATCATACCAATCAGTAGTGCAAAAAGCCTTGGAGACCCAAAGACGCCATCACTGATAATGAGGTTGCAGGAACCACAGAAAAACCTCACCAGCTTCCCTTCAATTGACTCTCATCCTCTTTCTGCCTTCACCCTCACCCAGTCTGTGCCCACACTCTCCAGCTGAGCAAAGCTTCCTAGAGGCTGACTTCTATCTTCAGACTCCCAGATTGAGTCGAGCAAGGAGCCACCCAGTCTCCTCCTGACCGTCATTTAAACCTGTTACTCATAAATTCGTATTTGCCAAGGATATTAGGCAAGACAGGCTACATGACGGATGGCCAGCCTCATGCCCACATGGAAGGCCCTTCTCAAAACTTAGTGAAAGAGACTCCATTCTATTCATGCAATGCACTGATTTCTGGCTTCGTTTTCTTTCTGGGAATAAACTCATTGTCTTATCCCTTCGATTATCTCCTGTTTAGGATCATGGAGTACTCACAAGGAGGCAGATGTGAAGCACTGTTGTCTATCAGCAGCTCAGGGGCCCTAAAGCAGTTGGGGGTTCTGGGTCTGAAGAAGTATTAGCCTGTTGGCAGCAAGAAAGAAAAGATGAGGAAGACGGTTCTCCAAACCCTGTTTTGGGGAGCCTTTCCAAGCCACAACCCTAACTGCATGCCCAGAGGACTTGTATTACCCCCATATTCTGTGCCAACCACCTCTGAAGGGAAGACAGTCCCTGGGAAGTCCATTTTGGTGGCTGAATTAGGGTGTTAAGAAAAGGAGCGATCGGTGGTCATAAATAGCAGGGCTTTGAAGATGGAGGGTATCGGCTGCTACTCCTGGCTTCAGCTTGTTGAGTTACTGCCTAGACAGTTCTCTTGGTCTTTTTTCCATCTTGGCCCCTGCTTAAATGCTATTTGTTGAAAATAATTCTTTGAGACAGATTTCAGCTACCTCCCTTCCAGGTTCAATTTAACTTGGTTGTAACTGTCAATTTGTTATAGGTCTTACCTGTGTTTTAAAAAGAAAAAGAAAGAAAGAAAGAAAAAGGAAGGAGAAAAGGAAGAAAGACAACCATAAATCCAAGTTAACAGTTTGAGGTTTTAGTGTTTGTGTGTGTGTGTGTGTGTGTGTGTGTGTTTTCTGGAACTACTTCAAGTGGGAAAATAAAAAGGAGAAAATGATGGTAACAAAGCTGTACAGATAGAGATTGATAGAAGACAAAGAGATGAAAAGGAAATAAAAATGCATGATTAAAACTAAGAATTAAAAAAAAAACAAAACAACACTATTTTTGTGCTTCCTAAAGGGAACTATTTATTCTACAGGCTGAGTAGGTAGACACAAGCATAAAAATTTCCCTAGCAGGAGACTTAAAGCAGGATTTTATAATGCTGTTATTTTCTGTACACTGTGATAGGGTCCAGGAAATAAGGCGTCTTCCCCCTTGATATGTAGTTGTTGTTGTTGGGGGAGCATTTTGTCTATATGTTTGGTGGCAATCGGTGTTAGTAGGGAGTGGGGAGGGCTTGAAATTGGTTTTACCTGATATTAAGGGGACATAGTGTGTTGTGCTTTTCACTTTATAAAATGTTTGTATTTACCAGTAGAGCACTGGGCTTTCTAAAGACTGCACTTAGAATCACACTGCACGGTCCACTTTCCTAAAAAGCTGCTACATGACCAGACAGGTAATTCCCCTGGTTTTTGAGAAATGACACAAAAACAAACCAAGCAAAACAGCAAACATAAAAACTAAGTAGCAAAGGAATAAAAGCCTGTTCTTTTAACTTATTCAAGTTTTGCCAAATTCCTACCGATTGATCTTTAAAAGAACTGTAATGATAGCCAGGAGTTATGTCTCTAGAGAAAGAACCTGGAATTCTTGACGCCAGACTGCAGTTGGCTAGTGATCTTGAACAAGTCAACAAAGAGCATCTCCATTTGCCTCAGTTTCTCCAGCTGCAAAATGGGGATGATATTACTTACCTACCTCACAGTGGGATGGCAGGGGATGGTGAGGCCCTGAGGTTCTAAAGGGGCTGTGGCAATCTGTGAGAGACACAAAGTCCGTGGGTTACTTTTCAAGAATGCACGGGCCCAGTGGACATCTACACAAGACAGGGAGTGCTCATCAGATATTTCAAGGAATAAAGCTGGAGCTCCTGGATTTTATTATCCACCTTAAGAGAGAGGCTTGTATTTGGGAATATTTCACTCATAGGTAAACTGGATTTTTCTCCCCCTATTCTGGCCTTTACCAGTTCTAGAATTTTATTAAAAGCCAATTACATCTTCCAGTGAAAAAGTCAGTTTACTGTGTGGTCTATTCAAGACTTAATGGGCCATTTCCAACTTCACAGAGGAAGGGAGTCACTAAAATCTCTTCTTCTCAGACTTAAAATTCCACATTAAGTGTTCCATTAAAACAAGATATGGCATTCTGAGTGCAAACAACTCGGGGCTTCTTAAACTAATACACCAGCAGTCAGTGAGGAGAATTTTGAACAATTCTTGAGTTGCTTTCTTGGGTCTCTATAATCAATAACCTGTCCGCAGATATCTATCTATATAAAGATATTATATATAAAAATAAATTTACATATATATGCACATGTATATATAGTTGTACATATATGTGTGTATATATATACTTAAATGTAATATTTACAAAATAAAACTGTGATCTCGTCTAGAGAAAATGTATTCATATTACAAACTGCTCTTCCATATTTATGTATCATATTATACCTTTTTATTATTGTTATAATTATTATGGGTATTTCTAATTATTATGATGTTGAAATCTGTTTGGCACCTTCTGGAAACAACCAAAAAATGACTCTCCGTTGAAGTGCTTACAATCTGTTCTCATGAGAATTCTACTGGCCTACTACTATAAAAAAAAAAAAAAAGAAAAAAAAAATCTAAACACCAAAAACGAAACACAATTCCAATCCTTTTTCTGTACCTCACGCGCATAAATTTGCTGCTCCTATTTTGGGTTTTATTTTTTTTCCTGTTTATGTGTTTTATTGATCTAAGTTAAGTCTTTCAGCAATATATAAAATTGTAAATAGTAAACTTTATTTATTAAGAATGTCATCTTTTTTAATTTATATTTACACAATTGTTCATCTAATTTATTTTTTCTATACAGTTTTAAATACTCAGCCATATTTTGCTGTTCGTGATATTTTTATCCTGTTCTTGTGGATTTGTTTTTCCATACTGTTTTCTCTGGTCTCAATTACAGGTTGGATCTCACAAAAAAAAAAAAAAAAAAAAAAATGATGTCAAAGACAGAAATATTTTGCCACTGTTGATTACTATACCTTAAAATTCTATATTATGAAAATATATAATAGCTTGTATGCTTCAATATGTAGCGGTGTGGTTTCTGTCTGTTGGGGAAATCTAAAGGACTCTCCTGTGGACACACTCATATGCAAGGGAACCCCATGGCCTCAAATGAGAAGATCTATGGTAGCATGAGGTTGAATTTAATATACGCCCAATCTTCTACACAAATAACTCCTGAAAAACATCTATATTTTGCATATGCAAAAACTGAAAAATATTCTTTTTTTTAGTTATTATCTTCATTTTTTTATTATGTTAAAAATATTTTTACATGTTAAAAAAAAGTTCAGTTTTCAGGAAACTGAAACAAATATCAGTACCAGCTCTATCCGGCCTTTTGGATGCTATCTTCAACGATGTACTTCCAGCCTGTTCTTTATTTTCATTTTTTTCTTGATTATTGAACGCTTAGTCATCCAGTTCATCCAATGAGCCTGCAGCTGAGGCTGAAGTTTTGCTGTTTTTGATCTGCCTACTGGGTCTCGTTTTTCATCGTATCACCACTTAGTAGCCATGTGATCTTTGGGAAGTTTATTCAGTTGCTTTAAGATTTAGTTTTCCCATCTGTAAAATGGAAATAATAAAGGGACCCGCCTCATGATGTTGTTGAAGATGGAATTAAATGAGATAAATATGTAATGTTTTAGAACTGCAGCAGACACAGAGTATATTAACTCTTGTTATGATGATGACGAGACGGGTTGCTCAGGACAGCTATTCATAATACACGAATTTTTCTGAGATCTCCTTATTTTTTAAGAGAATAAAACCAAGAGGTACCAAAGCATTCAAGCACTTGGCACCAGCATGAACACGGAGTAAAGAGCTCACCAAACAGTGAGCTCTTGGTTGGCAGCACTACCACAACACAGGTCAAAATATGTATTGATCTGCTGGTACTTCAACATTTTGAATCTGAACAAAAGGGCAGTTTGGGGACATCCAGGTGAATTATAGGAAAGGGTATAAGTAGGGAAGTCAAGAACTACCCATGGTAGGTTTTCTAGACTCTCTACAAACAGAATCCACTGAGAGACAGGAAGGGAGGCACCAAAGGTAAAATCAAAGTTATTGCTAAATGCTGCCAGATAAATGGTTATTTCCAAAGAGAAATGGCAATTAAAGAGAACATTTTACTCAGTGCTTTTCAATTCACTGTGAAGACTGAAACATGATTTAAAGAATAGTTTCATGAAAAGAGGCAAATATTTCCCGAAGAGAGAAAAAGTCTTCGTATAGTTCTTTGGACTCCTTGGTTTTGTCTGCAGAGACAAAGCTATGGGGCAGAGATTTCTCTTGGTAGATAGAAGATACTAGTTCTAGTGTCTTCTCCTAACCATAACACACACACACACACATACGCATGCACACAGTAATGGAGAAAGTTCACTGGGCTTTAGTTGCTTAATCTGTCAAATGGGAAAATGACTCCCTTCTCACTTCAAAACAGGTAGAGACATTCAACATTTACATCTATTTATATTTGTCACCCACGTTCTAGAGCTTAACCTTTCAGGCTTACAGAACAGTTGAGCAGAAAGTAGAGCTCCTATTGGACTTCCTTTTAAATAATGAAATATGTGGGACTGGGAAATCTAGCGATTTTCTAGGGTCAGCCATCAGGAAAATATAAAAACCTAAAGCCATGCGATCAGATGTGTAAGTTTGGAAATTCAAGTAATATTCCTGATGACCCCTCAGTGGTTTATTGTGTTGAGGTTGCAAGATGAGAGTGGAAGGCTTTGGAGAAGGGTTTGGAGTTGGGATCTGGAATCATGACCATTTATATGCTGTGCTGTCTTGGACAGTTCTCCACCTGCTCAGTAGCCTTGTCTGTAGATGGGATTCATCATTTCTGTCTTAAACAGGCTGTCCTCAGAAAAAAGTATCATAATTTAAGTAAAGCACTCAGCAGGGGGCTGCTATATAGTAGGTCTCAGTATATGTTGCTTGTTACTCTTTTGCCCTCCCCACTTTTCCACCCCATCCTTGACTAAATATGGTTCCCATGGTAGGCTGCACTTTGCAGAAGGGAGGGAAAGAGGTACACCCAGACCAGCTCCCCAGTATTTATGTGGAAAAAAAATATGCACCACTTCCACATCACCAAGACTGAAGTTTTGCAGTGTATTCAACTTGCTTCCATCTCTATGAAATGATAAATCTCAGTTACATGCCCAAGAGACTGAACAGGTCCACAGTAAAGACCAATGAAAAATTAAAATCAATATAATTCTTCTCTCTAGCTTGTACTTTAAAAGGTTAACAACAAGAGCAGAAGTGGGGAAGGGGTGCCTTTCTTTAAGACAAAGAAATAGATTAGCTTCTCTTTTATTTCTCACAAAAGTACTGTGATCTAGGGATCATCAGTCCCATTTTCACAGATGAGAGAAACTGAGGCTCAGAGTTTAAGTGAATTTTCATAGTGAATGGCCCCAAAAGTCAAGTCCCAATCTTGTTGAGGTGTAAACACTACATTACACTGATTCTCTCTTCTCATGATTATCTTAGGTCTGTTTGGCTAAAAGCAGTATTATTTAAATATTCCAGGGACGGAAATTGTTTCAACTTAATCTCAACACAGATTGACTGGTAGTGATTGCAAGGCTGGGTTGAGAAAGGTTTGTATAATGCATCTGGGCTATAGGGGAAAGTATAATATGACCTTGGGAATGTCATCTCATCTCTCTGAACTTGTTTCCTCATCTGTGCCTTCCTATCATGGAAATGGAAGGGGCAGTGGCAGTATGTGTTCTAGTTGCTTCTCTGTGTTTAGTACAGTTTCTTTATTTGTCAAATGTGAATTGAAGATTGGGTGGGGGAGAAGATTCTCTAGGGCTACAGCTCATGCAAGACACAGAGCCCCCTCTTCTACCTCCCTGGTCAATACTCTCTCCTTGACCAGAATGCCTCTTGTCTAAATTGATGAGAGACATCATCATCTTTGTACTATCTGGATCCCCTTGAACAAGTTACCAATTTGTACCTTGACTGGTGCTAAGTGCGCATTTTTTTCCTGGAAGTTTCCATCCATGACTAGTAGAGTCTTGTTTCTTGGAATGACACTGAACTTGTCTCAAGCCTATGAGGAGAACAGGTTATGTGCACTTCTCTAGCTACCCTATCCTCTACTGACCAGTTAGGGTGGGGAAGACAGCCTATATAATAATCTTTAAAGGAAGTTCCATTTAGTGAGAAATCACCTTTATCCATTCTTTAATTTAATCCTAACAGCAATGCTGTAAACACGTATCTTTAAATCCATTTTATGGATGAGAATAGGGATCCACAGAAATGAGATACTTTGCACAAATACACAGTGAACAAGTACTAGAGCCAGGATTTTGGCCCAGGCATGTCAGATTTCTAAACCCACATTTTTATTTCTTATGTTGTCCTTTCTTCCTATCCTTATACAAATGGGAAAAGGTTTGTTCCAGTATTGACACTAGCTAGAGCAAATTTCTTTTCTCTGGTCCTCAGACTTCCCATTTGCAAAATGATAGTATAAACTAAGGACCTTTCCATTTTTTACAGTTAGCGATTCTGTGATGGATAGTCTCAAAAGTTCTGGACATAAATATAGAGTTTATCTGAAGTAAGAGGAAGGGAGTATTTAAGCCATTCTAGTTCACTTGTAGAGCTGCTGCTTTTGAGAGCATAATTTATGCCATCTTTGGAAAGGATCAGTGTTGGTTTGTAGAATGAAGGAGCACAGTCCACAGTTGGGGGGAATCTGGGCTGGCAGTTAAAGCACTTAGTAGGAAAATGTTAAGTTTATTTCTAGTTCACTCAATTTCTGCGTATCTACCTTTTCCACTTCCTTACTTCCCATATTCAATAAAGATAGGTAGAGTGTCTATTCATAAAGAGAGGCATTAAAAAGGACTCCCAGTATTTTCCTGATTAAGAAGAAGCTATGACAGTATCTAATGCCAAAGATAATGCCCTAAGACCCAGCATTTCCACTTCTAAGAGTACACCCAAAAGAAATGCATACATATATTCACCAAAAACAACTTCTAGAATGTTTAGAGTAGCACTACGGATGACACCTCGAACTTGGGAACTCACCAAATGCCCATCAACAGTATGATGAGCAAATAAGAAGTATATATTAATACAATGAAATTCTATACAGCTATAGGAACAAATGATCTACAACTTTATGCAATAATACAAATAAATCCCACAAAAATGATGTCAAGCAAAAGAAGTAAGACACAAAAACTATGTACTCCGGGATTTCCATTTTATGAAGTACAAAAAGAAGCAAAGCACAATTAATGGTGCTGGGGCAACTGCAAAAGAATGAACAAGAATGAAATTGGACCCCTACCTCATACCATATACACGAATTGACTCAAAATGGATCAATGACCCAGATATGAAAGCTAAAAGCATAAAATTCTTACAAGAACACATAGGCGAACATCTTAATGACCTTGGATTTGGTGATAGATTCTTAGATATAGCACCAAAGCACAAACAACAGATGAAAAAATAAATTAGACTTCATCAAAATTAAAAACTTTTGTGCCTCAAAGGACACTCTCAAGAAATTGGAGAAAATATTTCTAAATCATTTGTAAAGAATATACAAAGAACTATTACAAAAAGACAAAGAACCCAATTGAAAATGGAAAAAAAATAACTTGAATAGACATTTCTCCAAAGATTAAAGACAAAGGATGGATATAATAAAACAATGGAAAATAACAAGCGTTGGTGATGATGTGGGGAAATTAGAACCCTTGTACATTGCTGGTGGGCACATAAAATGGTATAGCCACTATGGAAAACTACTTGTTGGTTCCTCAAAAAGTTAAACGTAGAATTGCCATATGATCCCAAAATTCCACTCCAATATATATGCTCAAAATAATTAAAAATGGATACTCAAACCAGTACATGTACACATATGTTTGTAGCTGCACTATTCATAATAGACAAAAGGTGAGATAGCCCAAATATCCATCAACAAATGAAAGGATAAGCAAACAAAAGGACATTATTCAGTCATAAAAAAGAATGCAATATTGATGTGTGCTGCAAAGTCGATAAGCCTCCAAAATATTGTGTTCAAAGCCACTAACCAAAAGGTTACATATCATATGATTCCATTTATATGAAATATCAGAATAGATAAATTCATGTAGAAAGACACAGACTGATGGTTGCCAGGGGCTTGAGGAGGGTCAAATGGGGAGAAGATGTTTACTAGGTAAAGGGTTTTACTTTGGTGTGATGGAAATGTTTGGAACTAGATAAAGGAGGTGGTCTCCCAAGGTTGTGAATATATTAAATTCAACCAAACTGTTCATTTTAAAGTTGTTAATTTTGGCTGCCTGGGTGGCTCAGTCAGTTAAGCATGTGCCTTCAGCTCAGGTCATGATGTCAGTGTCCTGGGATCAAGCCCCGCACTGGGCTTCCTGCTCAGCAGGGAGTCTGCCTCTCCATCTCTCTCTGCTGCTCTCCCTGCTCATTCTCCCTCTCTCTCTCACTGTCTCTTTCTCTCAAATAAATAAATAAAATCTTTAAAAAAATAAAGTCCTTAATTTTATTATGTGAATTTCACCCAAATAATTTTTTTTATTATGTTATGTTAGTCACCATACAGTACATCATTAGTTTTTGATGTAGTGTTCCATGATTCATTGTTTGGGATACTGCAAAGGCAGTCCTAAGGGGGAAATACATAGGCATCCAAGCCTCACTCATTAAATTATTTTTTAGAAAGAGACTGGAGGGGCGCCTTAATGGCTCAGTTGGTTAAGCAGCCAACTCTTGGTTTCAGCTCAGGTCAAGATCTTAGGGTCTTGAGATCAAGCCCCACATCGGCCTCCCCACTCAAGAGGGAGTCTGCTTGTGGATTCTCTCTCTCTCCCTCTGCCTCTGCCCCTCCCCCTGCTGGTTCTCTCTCTCTCTCTCTCAAATAAAGAAATATTTAAAAATTTTTAAAAATAAAGAAACTGGAAAAAAACCAAATGTAAATAGCAAAAAATAAATACAAAAATTAATAACAACAATAATAATAGTAATAAAGAGGAGAAGGAGAAGCAAGATGAGGAGAAGGAAGAGGAGGAGGAAAAGGAGGAAGAAGAACAAGAGGAGGAGGAAGAGCAAGAGGAGGAGGAGGAGGTGAAGCAAGAGGAGGAGGAGGAAGAGGAGAAGGAGGAGGAGGAGAAAAACTTCAGTGCCCTTAGAAGTCAGGATAGCCCCCTTTAACCTGTGGAATCCTTCAGAGATGTAAAAAGGGTAGTCACTGGATGGGAAAAGAAAGGGAGCTTCTGGGAGGTTAGTAATGTGCTGCTTCTTGATTTGAGTGCTGGTTACACATGTCTGAGTTTATGAAATTCATCAAGTACTTATAATAAGCGTACATAGTTTTCTGTATGTTTATTATGTCAATACCAAAGTTTTTATAAAGATTCACTGGCAAAATGCTCCCTTAGAAGGAAGACATTTTTCTGGAATATCCTTCTGAAATGGAGTAAGACCCCACTTCAGTTAAGCAGCATACACTGACTGACATCCACATTTTCCCCCAAACTAGCAAGGACTCTTTAAAGCACAACAAAGCTTGACTATACAATGGGTGGGGAGGGGGAGCAGTATGCTGGTATTGTGGGAGATTGGGTAGTCAGGAGCCCTGGGCTCCAGCTCTGCTGTTCTGCTTTATAGCACTCTCTGACCACGGAGAAGCCACTTTGGTGCTGAACCTCAGGATTCCTCATTTGGGCACTGGGCATAATAATGACCAAGAAGATGATGAAGTGAGCTGGTCTCAAACTGAATAATGGGACAGACTGCAAGAGATGTCATGGAGAAGAGGGTAGAAAAGCAGCCAAAAGAATGGAGCTCATTCCCTTGGGATCCTACCCCAAACAGAGCTAGAACAGTTCTTAATCTGCTTTACCCAAGGGGCCCCCATGTAACAGTAATGCACCTATGCCACCATCTATTCTGTTGTGATCTGCCTTTCCTTCTCTTGCCTCATATCCTTGGGAGACTGGCTAAGATGTAATCAAGTCAAAGATTCTCAAACATTTTGGCCAAGTGCAATATTCTATGAAATGCCAACAAGTCAATCAAAGAAGCCCATGCTTATCTTCTCCAACTAGCCCAGGATCACCCCAGCAACAACTCCTTAGAGCTTTGGGGTTCCAAAGAACCTGATGTAAACACAACTAACCTAACCTAGTCTATTTTACAGATGAAGAAATTGTCAGAGGCTCAATCAGAACTTGGACTTTTCACTTGCCCAGAACCCGAGTAGAGGACAAAGTAGCATTGTTGACTAACTTGCCCTGCTGCTACCTGGGTCTTGAAGGGAGGCAGTCATCTGTGGGTTCTTGAAAGCCTGGGCTCTATGCCCAGAAATAAGATGAAGAGGGGTCTGGAGGTAGTCAAGGCCCACAGTTTTTGAGATGCTTTGTTTTCCCTCTCCTTGACGTGCAGCCTGGCCATTGTCCACTCCTGGGAGTGGGGGATTTCTTACTCCCATATTGCTTTGAGGCTGCACCATGCATATTTGAGCCTGGGCTACCTGCCTGGCTGAATGCTTTCATTTCCTTCTTTAACCTGTGGCCCTCTAAGCCAAGCAGAACTCTTCTCAGAAGATAAAGAGATGGTGACCAAGTCCCCTGGAGAACGTCTGGGTGTCAACTTGCTGAAATTATTGTACAAATAGCTCCTTCCATATACTCACTACTTAATACTTCACAAAATACATTTACTAACTTTTAAATGTAATCATGTATCCAATTAAATGTTGAATAATTGCTTTATTGAGCATTACTACGTACACTACATTAGACTGAGCATTTATAAGGTTGCTGGTCAAGACAGCCACTGTTATGGCCCTCAGAGTTTATCATCCAACTAGAGCCAGAGGCAAGAAATCAGCTCATTAGAGTGCAGTGCTGTAAATGGGGGAAATCATCCCAGAGGGAAAATAGTAAATGCTGCAGGCACAGATAACAGAGTGTGCAAAGACCTAGGGGGTAAAATAGGACATGGCTTGTTTGGGGAAAGCAAGTGTTCAGGCTACTGGGATCTGAACTGGGGCTAAGGATAACTGAGAAACCACATTGGGGAAGAAAGGTGTTGACTGGTACCAGGGAGTTATGTAGATAACAAATTGCCAAAAACTCAGTAAATGTGTATCCTTCTTTGGGTTCCTTTAAAAGCAAATCTTGAATCAAGGACTCAAGTACAAGTAGTTTATCTGGGTGATGATCCCAGTAACCACCAGTAGAGAAGAGGGGAAGTGAAACAAGAATGGGAAGGTAGCCAGGGCGCCTGGGTAGCTTAGTCGTTAAGCATCCGCCTTCGGCTCAGGTCATGATCCCAGGGTCCTGGGGTTGAGCTTCTCCCTCACTCACTCCCCCTGCTTGTGTTCCCTCTCTCACTGTGTCTCTGTCAAATAAATAAACAAAATCTTAAAAAAAAAAAAGAATGGGAAGGTGGCCAAAAGAGGGTGTCTTATCAAGCATGTTACTACTGTAAGCAACTGCAGCTCAATCACAAGAGACAGGCTGGAGAAGAATCTAGGGGGCTTCTTAGAGGAGGTAGCACTTGAGATGAGCCTTGAAGAACCATTAGAACTTTAGAAAAAAGAAGGAAGGATAGTTGGCTGAGAAAAACTCATGTCCACCTGACTTTAGGACTATATTATCTACCTCATTTCCTCTTTCACCTTCAAATATATGAGGAAGCACACAGGTGGCATCCTTTCGCAAAAGTTTGTCTAGGAGCGGGTATCCTTCCCTATGGCTCCTGCCAGGAGCCTGTCTGGGCTTTGCATTGAAAAGGAACAGCTCATTCTTGATACCCTGTGCCATACGGAACACATTCATTTCCAGGATTAAAAGCACATTAAGGTAACACACACCACATGTAGGAAGGGAAGTGACCAGACACCCTATTTTCTATAATCCCTGAGAAATAGATATAACTCATCTATCCATCCATTCATCTATGTACACCCATGTGTGCACGTGCACACACACACACACACACACACACACACCTTCTCTACCAGCACAGGCCAGGGAGGCACAACTTCCAACCTCAAAACCTCTTCCCAAGGATCCAAAGAGAGAATTTAGTTTCCAGACATTTAGGGCACCATCTGAGACCTAAACCCAAACCTTGATATTTTTCCTCTGCTAGGAGAATGGCTTTTGGTTATTACACATTTCTCTCTGTGTTGATTTTTTAAAAATATTTCCACAAAGCTACCCGCCAAATGTTTTCATCTCAAACATGTGTAGCTTTCCTGTAACTCATGTTGTAGTTACATCAGTGGTTGGGACTCCATTCACCTGTAAATTTAAGTTGTCTTCAGAGCCTGAAATTCATCAACAGTCCGAATTCTTGGGAATACAGCTGGTCAAAGTTTTAGCTTGCTTAAACCCTTCACTGTAGATTCTGCCTACCTTGCCAGACTTGTCTTTTGCTTCCATCCCTCCCATCAGTTACCCACCACTCACTTTATGCTCTCGCCAAACTGAACTCCCTTCAGTTACTTTAGCATGCCGTGTTTTCTTAGTTCCCAGCTTTGGAGTCAGGCTCTGCCCTTTACCTAGAATACCCTCCCTTAACTATGCATAGCTTACTCCTACTCATTCTTTATGTCTCAGCTTAGCTGATCAGTGTATTAATAATTATTATTATAGCTTAGATTGACGGTTCACTATGTGCCTGACATGAAATTAAGTACTTTACATGCAATCACTTATTTAATATATATAAAATAACCCACGGAAGTAGATATAATTATCAGTATTATCATTTTATAAATGAGGAAATCGAGGTAAGAAATTGTAAATAACTTGCCCAAGGTCATAATGACTAGTCAGGGATGAAATCTGAATTTGAACCCAGGCAATCTGATTCTGAACACCCTGAATATAACTGTATAATGATGCTCCATAAAGCCTACTCCAAGTTCAGCTAATAAGCCTAGTAGTCTTGTGGGTCCACCAGCCCCTATTACTTCCAAAACTGTCTTAACCATACTACACTAATTGTCCATTTATTTCTTCCATTCCTCAAAAACACAAAGAAGCTGTTTCCCATTCAACCTGTATCCCCTGGCTCATAGCAGGTCTGTGATTGTTTAAGGAAGATATGAATAAATTTGAACAGAGCCTGAATCAACTTCCATTCACAAGAAAATACATGCTAATCCAATTACTGATATAAACCCCAGGCTGTAACTAAACCGATTAAAAGAACAAAATTTTTCAGCACTTTGATAATGCCTGCTAACACAAAAATCATACGTCAATTACCAATCTTTTTCATTTATTCATGAAAGAAGGTGTCTCAAAGACTTCCAATTGCTAAGGCTTCTATGATGGGCAAGTGCTTAGAGATAAGAAAGCTTAATTAAAAAAATAATAATCAGTAATTCCAATACTTAGTACATCTCAACTGCTTGTGTTTAAAATAGAGTCAGATGTGGGTAAGAGTTTGGCTGACTGAGTAGAAAGCTATGTTAAAAGTTTGATGTCAGGTGGGAAATTGGGCAAACACAAGGACATCTGAGACCAGGGAAGGGGGTTGGTAAAACCAAGACTGCAGCCCACCAACCCCAGAGGTTTGGTGAGTTTCATGTGAAGATGGGTCTCACAGCCTTCATAGGCTCAGATGTGAGGGACTGCCAAAGTCCTCTGCCTCAGAGTAGTATGGTTTTACAGCCTGACCTCCAACTGGCAGTGAGAAAAATGAGGTGGTATCCTGGGTTGACCCCGCCCTTCCTCTCTTGACACCTTTAGGTTCTGAAGGAGAGGATTGCTAGTTACCACTTAGTTCAGAGAGCTGATGATTTAACACATCCCTAGGCTTAGACTTCACTGTGTGATCAACTTTACCCAGACATCTGACATCTCCACCATACCCTGTCTAGGTCAGTTAAAAATCTGGTTTCACCACAAAAGACCCAGAATAGCCAAAGCAAACCTGAAAAAGAAAAACAGGGGCACCTGAGTGACTCAGTTGGTTAAGCATCTGCCTTCAGCTCTGGTCATGAGCTCAGGGTCCTGGGATCGAGCCCCACATTGGGCTCCCTGCTCAGCAGGGAGTCTGCTTCTCCCTCTCCCTTTGCCCCTTCCCCCGCTCATGCTCTTTCTCTCTCTCTTTCTCACTCAAATAAATAAATGAAATCTTAAAAAAAAAAAAAGATATCTTAAAGATCTTAAAAAAAAAAAAGAAAAAGAAAAAGAAACCTGGAGGCATCACAATTCTAGACTTCAAGTTATATTACAAAGCTGCAGTAATCAAAACAGTATGGTACTTGCACAAAAATATAGATCAATGAAATAGAAGAGAAAACCCAGATATGAACCCACAATTATATGGTCAATTAGTCTTTGACAAAGCAGGAAAGAATATCCAATTGGAAAAAGAATGTCTCTCCAACAAATGGTGTTGGGGAAACGAGGCAGCAACATGCAAAAGAATGAAACTAGACCACTTTCTTATACCATACACAAAAATAAATTCAAAATGGATTAAAGACCTAAAGTGTGAGACCTGAAACCATAAAAATTCTTGAAGAGAGCACAGGCAATAACTTCTTTGATACTGGCCATAACAACTTCTTTTTAGATATGTCTCCTGAGGCAAGGGAAAGAAAAGCAAAAATAAACTATTGGTATGATATCAAAATAAAAAGTTTCTGCACAGCAAAGAAAACAATCAACAAAACTAAAAGGCAACATACTGAATGGGAGAGATATTTGCAAATGACATATCTGATAAAGAGTTAGTATCCAAAATACATAAAGAACTTACAAAACTCAACATCCCCCAAATGAATAATCCAATTAAAAATGGGTAGAATACATGAACACACATTTTTGCAAAGAAGACATACAGATGGCCAACAAAAACATGAAAAGATGCTCAACATCACTTATCATCAGGGAAATATGAAGCAAAACTACAACAAGATACCACCTCACACCTGTCAGAATAGTTAAAATCAACACAAGAAATAAGAGGTGTTGGCAAGAATGTAGAGAAAGGGTAACCCTCCTGTACTGTTAGTGGGAAAACAAACTGCTGCACTCTGGAAAACAGTATGGAGTTTCCTCAAAAAGTTAAAAATAAAACTACCCTATTATCCAGCAATTGCACTACTGGTTGTTTACCTAAGGAATATAAAAATACTAATTCAAAGGGATATATGCACCCTGATGTTTATATGTTTATAGCAGCATTATCTATAATAGCAAAATTATGGAAACAGCCCGAGTGTCCACTGATTGATGAATGGATAAAGAAGATGTAGTGTTTGTATACATACACACAATGGAATATTACTCAGCCATAAAAAGAATGAAATATTGACATCTGCATGGATGGAGCTATACAAGTATTTTGCTAAGTGAAATAAATCAGAGAAAGACAAATACCATATGATTTCACTCATATGTGGAATTTAAGAAACAAAACAAATGAGCAAAGTGGGGGGGAAGAAAGAGGCAAACCAAGAAACAGACTCTTAACTAGAGGGAACTGATGGCTACTAAAAGGAAAGTGAGGGGGTGTGTTAAACAGGTGGTGGGGATTAAGGAGAGCATTTGTTGTGATGAGCACCGGGTGATATATGGACGTGTTGAAGTGCTATACTGTACATCTGAAACTAATATCACACTGTATGTTAACTAACCGGCATTTAAATAAAAACTTTTAAAAAATCTGATTCCTTTATTTTCAATTTTCACAGGTTTTCTGGTATAGTGACATACTCTCTCTTTCCCAAGCAAAGTTGGCCATTCTTCCTTCCTTTCTTCTGCTTTTTGCTTTTTTATTTTTGAGCTCCTACCTCAATGCAATTGGCCAGAAGGAGCCCAAAAACTTAACGATAACTATCCTGCTCCCAGAATGATACATAAAAATCCCATTGCACTTATACTAAAGCCCAGACTCCATGGATGGTGCACATGGCTCTGAATGACCTAGCCTGGCGCTGTCCAACGCAGCAGGCCCTAGAACCCTGTGGCTACTGAGCACTTGAAACTCAGGCAGTCTGAATTAAGATGTGCTGTAAGTGGAAACTCCACACTGAATGTCAAAGACTTTGTACCTAATAATAATAATAATAATGTAAAATTTCATTAACTGTTGTTCATATTGATCACATGTTGAGACAATAGTATTTTGGATTATTTTGAGTTAAAAAAATATTATTAAATTTACCTTCACTTGTTTCTTTTTAATTTCTAAATGTGGCTACCAGAAAACTTAAAATTACATGTGACTCACACTGTATTTCTATTGGATGTTCAGCCTCAATTCCTGTCACCCTTCCTACCACAGTCAAGGCTACAGGTACACTGAATTCCTTTTAGTCCTTCTAAACTCACAAGTCCTCTGTCACTCCCCAGCCTTTATTTATCTAGAGCAGTTTTTTCACTTAATTCACTCTGACTCAACCTTTGTGCCAGAGCTCAGATATTACTTCCTTGGAATAGTGTGGTATGTGGCCAGCCTTCCCAAATTTGAGTCTCTGTGACCTCATGACCCCGTTTGTTTCCATCCATCACAGCACCGGTCATGCTGCTGTAATGGATTCTTTCTGCCCCTCTGCAACCTAAGCAACAAGAATGAAGAAATTGCTACTGTACATGGTGCACGGTAGGCACTCAAGAAGTACTTATGAAGGGCGGAGGGAGACCTAATCTGGTTGTATTGCATCAATGTCACCCAACACCCTACAACAGGGATTGGCGAGCTATAGCCTACAGGCCAAATCCAGCCTACCACCTATTTTTGAAAATAAAACTTTACTGGCTATGCCCATTCATTTCCATACCATTTCTATACCAGAAGGGAATAGTTGTGATAGAGACCATGTGACCCACAAAGCCTAAAACACGTACACTCTGACCCTTTAAGGAAAAAAGCTTGCTGATCTCTGTCCCGTATGATAATGCCCAACTTTTCAGCACAGGTCGCTGCTTACCTGTCCAGCCTTATCTGATGGTCCTCCGCCTATAATACCTCTCTGCTTCAGGTTTGCTGAGCTACCACCAGTGCCGGAAAACCTCCCACATTCACGCTCATCCATTCCACGTCCAGACCACACTGTAGCTCTCAACACTCTGTAACATACATAATATGTAATTGTAATTACATAAGATGCAATAAAAATGAATGTGGACCCATCCATCGGTAGGTCTGCTTTAGACTGTCAACTAACTGCTCGAGAGCAGGGACAATTTACTCATTCAACACATATGGATGGGCACCTGGGTGGCTCAGTTGGTTAAGCGACTGCCTTCGGCTCAGGTCATAATCCTGGAGTCCCGGGATCGAGTCCCGCGTCGGGCTCCCTGCTCGGCGGGGAGTCTGCTTCTCCCTCTGACCCTCCCCCCTCTCATGTGCTCTCTCTCTCTCATTCTCTCTCTCAAATAAATTAAAAAATCTTTAAAAAAAAGAATTTAAAATTCAACACATATGGATGAAGAGTGTCCAGAATGGGCCATTAGGAGCTGGAGACAGAATGGTCACCATGCTCACATCACTTACAACCAACTGGAATGGGATGGGAAAACCACTTTCCCTCAACTGTATCCCCACCATCCGACCCAGCACTGGGTCACTGTGGTGACCCAGCACATGTCTGAGTGAATGAACGTCTCCTACCAGAACCACGCTTTGATCTTCACATAATGCTACAAGCAGAGAAGTGAAATTAGGAGTCAGACCTCTTTCCCTTCCCAACCTTGACAGGCAGGCAGGTGGGCAGGCAAGACATGATGGTGGAGGACACCAATCTGGGAGGCAAACTGCCTGGGTTTGAATCCTGACTCCACCACTTGTTCTCTGTATGATCTTAGGAATGTTGCTAGTCCCTTGTGCAACTTGCTCCCCTTGTCTGTAAAGTGGGGGTAAAAACACCCATCTTGGAGAAATGCCATGTAGATTCAATGACCAATGCTACAGAGGCAAAATGCAACAGACCAGTACCTGTCCCACAGCGAGTGCTTTGTAAGTGTTGGCTACATTATCACTGTCATTGCTCTTGTTATCATAGCCTAAAGCAAAGGCATGTGACAACTTTAGGAGCCTCAATGGTCAAATGGGGCTAATGATATCTGCTCTGCCCACTTTGCTGTGGGAATCTGACTAGAGACATCAGTGGGAGGACTCCATGACCTGTAAAGTGCTCTCCAGATGGGAGCCATGGTGATGATTAGCTCCCAGATGTGCTGGCCAAGCCATGGCTGATGCATCTGCAAGGCACAGACATCTGGAGGCCTGGCATCCCATCATCTCAACCCTTGCTGCCCTTTCCTCTCCTGTTCTACTTCCTTTCCTCACACAGCCCCTTCTCCCACCTGGGGATGGTTTCCCAGTTCCAGGGCTGGAGTAAGAGGAATAACATTCTTCTATTTTCTTTCCAATGTGGAAATTCCATCTCTTTGCAGTTTCCATCATGTCAGGGTTGCACAGAGGGTCCATTAAGGCTTCTTATGGGAAGACAGGAGGGTGTAGAGAGAGGGAGGGAATGGGAATCCCTTTCACTGGGATTTTTACAAGCACGCCTAGATGAAATCTTTCCATCCAGTCACCAAAGCCCTTGGTGGGTCATGGCTACTGCTAGAATGTGATCTTTTTTTTTCAAGTAGGCCAACAGCAAAAGAATGTTTCATTGAATCAAAACACACATCCATTGCAATTTTTTTCCCAACCATTTTTTCTCTTTGCTTTCCCAAACGCAACACTGTTTGGGTTAGTTTGCAAAGCAGTTTTGGATTTAAGGCTGAGACTGTTTTGTAAGGAATCCCAAAAAGCAAGTCAATTCAGTTCAGTACACATTTATTCAGCATCAGGCACCGTGTGCGGCTGCAGAGGCCCAGAGGTGAATGAAACACTGCACCGTTGTTGGGGACAGTGCAACCTTTGGGGAGACAGTCATAGACCCAAACCTTTCTGATATGCTCTGGTGGGGCTAACATAGAAGTGATCCCTGGCACTTGGGGATCTCAGAGGAGGGGACAAGTACCCAGCCTTTGTGATGCCTGACCACAGCATAAAAGCAAACACATCCTAAGTCTTCCATAGCAATATCATGAATAAGCCCTCTATTTGAGACTTCAAGGAAGACTTCCCAAAGAAAACACTCATGGACCACGGTTAAGTATATGTGCCAGGATCATAGGTTGCAAGTGACAGCAACAGAATTTGGCACAGAGAGAACTCACTGCAAGCATTTCGAGGAGCATGGCCCATAGGTTTCTATCTGTGAGGGAAGGCTGGAAAATGAGACTCAAAAGAGTCTGAAAGCCAGGCAGTTTCAGGGGCTCAGTGGCAAGAAGAGCTCAAAAATTGTGCCCAACAGCAAAGGAAACAGTCAACAAAACTAAGAGGCAACTCACAGAATAGGAGAAGATATTTGCAAATGACATTATGGATAAAGGTCTGGTGTCCAAGATCCATAAAGAACTGCTTAAAATCAACACCCAAAAAACAAATAATCTAGCAAGAAGTGGGCAGAAGACATGAACAGACACTTCTCCAAAGAAGACATACAAATGGCTAACAGACACATGAGAAAATGTTCAACATCACTGGCTATCAGGGAAATACAAATCAAAACCACAATGAGATACCACCTTACTAAAATTAACAAGACAGGAAACAACAAGTTTTGGTGAAGATGTGGAGAAAGGGGAACCCTCTTACACTGTTGGTGGGAATGCAAGCTGGTACAGCCACTCTGGAAAACAGTATGGAGGTTCTTCAAGTTAAAAATAGAGCTACCCTATGACCCAGCAATTGCACTACTAGGTATTTAGCCCAAAGATACAGACACAGGGAAAAGAAGGAGCACATGCACCCCAATGTTCATAGCAGCAATGTCCACGATAGCCAAACTGTGGAAGGAACCGGGATGCCCTTCAACAGATGAATGGATAAAGATGTGGTTCATATATACAATGGAATATTAGCCATCAGAAAGGATGAATACCCACCATTTGCATCAATGTGGATGGAACTGGAGGGGATTATGCTAAATAAGTCAAGCAGAGAAAAACAGTTATCATATGATTTCCCTCATATGTGGAACATAAGGAATAGTGTGGAGGACGACAGGCGAAGGGAGGGAAAACTAAATGGGAAAAAATAAGAGAGGGAGGTAAACCATGAGAGACTCTGGACTCCAGGAACCAAACTGAGCGTTCCAGAAGGGAGGGGGGGTGGGAGGATGGGATAACTGGGTGATGGGTATTAAGGAGGGCACGTATGGTGATGAGCACTGGGTATTATATGCAACTAATGAATCACTGAACACTAAAAAAAAAAATAAATAATAACTAAAAAATTAAAAAAAAATTGTTCCCAGGCTCTACAAACTCCAACTGTTCCTCTCTAGTACCACTCTGCTCAAGACTCCGAGTCCTGGGAATGAGACTCTAGTTGGTACATGCAGGTCACATGCTCCCGTCTTCAGTGGGAGATATAACAGTTTAAGTTCCACCAAGACCATACCCAATGGGGCAGAGGTGGTTTCCCCCTTCTCCCTGAAAAAAAAGGGGGGGTGTTGCTGAGGAGTAATTGCTGCTGAGCAGCCAAAAAAGGTATTGCAAACACCTAACAGAGCTAGGTAGGAAAAAAAAAAAAAAAAGGTGTCAAGAGTGTGCCGTGATTGGATGAGCAAAATTATGGAGGTCTAGAAAAATAAGGAATGGGCAGGGAATTTCAAGAAACTTGGCATTATTTGGGTATAAGGCATGAGATAAAAAATAATTGGGTATGAACAGGGGCACAATATGGTGATACTTAAACTTGAAATTGCACTGTGGAGTGCTTGGGACAATGAGGGAGGCTACGGAGTCCAGTGTCACCCTTGCCTGTGTCACTCCTGCTTGGAGATGGTGTGTTGTTTTTGACCAGCATCAAGGGCTGCAGCATGTTCCATGACTGTTACATATCCCACTGATACTGGGACAAATAGATTAAACACGTCCAAGTACCATTAACCCAATTACAGATGTGCTGAGTGGGCTCTGAGCTTGGCCCATCCCCAACTGGAAGTTTCCCTTGAAGACTTAAAAGGAACAAGGGTGAAAAATTCTCATCTGTGGCCCATGCCCCATGGCCCTAGCCAACCATGGAAACCTCTGCTGCTCAATAATCATCCTTTGCTGTGTTTTTGTTTGTTGATTTTGTTTCTAGTACAGGCCCAGGTGTCTTATGTAACAGAACACATGGCTAAGTGAGAAGCTTTCTCCCTGAAGTTAGGTTTTCTTGGATCTAATAGTGATGCCAAAGGAATGACCAACTGAAAACTCAAGAAAAAAACAAACCACAAGACTTTACTGAGCACCTACTTTGTGCCTATGCCAGGCCCTTTTTATTTATTGATAATGCCTTCCCTACAATGAATGCCCCAGTGAAGTAGGTGAAACTGATGATTCCGGTTTTTCTGGTGAGGAGACGGAATTCCAGGTCTGTGAAGTGCCCATGTTTGAGGAAGCTCGAATTTAAATCCAAGTTTGTCTTACTCTGGAGGCCAATATTCATTCCTCAGAATTACTCTATCCTTTAACAGTTCTTTCTGTAGTTATTTTGTTCCTTGACACGGGACCTGAACCTCAACTTGGTTGACTGTCAATTTGTACCTCTCTGGTGATGGAAAGTTCACCACCTCACATACAAAAAAACAGCCCGTTTTAAAATAGGGAGACAAAACTGGCCTCTCCGGGAAATCTCTTGTTTCCATTCTGTTTTCTTGAACCCCAACAAAGGAGCCCATTCCTTCAGCTGCACGTTTCCTATGACAAATCCGAAGGTGAGATTGAGCTTCAGTGTATTCTCCATATAAGCTCACAAACTCTCTTCTTTGGTCGCAAAGGTTCTTGAAAATCATCCCGATCTATGGTTCTTAAACAAGGAAAACATCAGAGTCACCCTAGGAAACTTGCAAAAATATAGATTCTCAGGTGTCTCCCATGACTTACTCAACTGGAGACTCAGTGAGTGGGGCCAGCAATCTGTATTTCCCCCAAGCTCCCAGGCATTTGGATGTTTCAGTCCAATGCTCCAAATTATATTGCATGGGAGACCAAGATCCAAAGAGGGGAAGAAATTAGCCCAAAGCCATACAGCCAATCAGTCATGCTTTTACTTTCTGATAGAGCAAGGCCAGCCTTGCTGATCGCTACAGACAGCCCCTCTAAACACATGCCTCTCCCTCTGCTCTGGGGAAGGCCGATCATGGACTGTGGAGTAGAATAGCTTACAAGTGAGTGAAGAATCGACGTCATCCCTGACCATAAAACCTAGTGAACTGCAACCAGGCTGGTATTTGTACTACAAAACCTCCTGGGAAGGCTGGCCACACTTGGCACTGGCCTTTCTTCTTGAGCAGAGGTTAAGGCTTTCTTCCCTGCCCCTCCCAACCTGCACAGACGTCAGGAAAGAGGATGGGCCTGGGGTTACCCAGGGGTCAGGAAAGCACTAGAGATAAAAATCAAGGAATATTCCACTCTTGGTTTTGCCAGCTGCATGACCTTGGACAAGTACTTTTTCCTTCCTGGCCCTCAGTCTTCTCATTTCTAAAATGGGAGAATTTTAGAAATGCTCTGGAGTGGTTCTGAGAACAGAGCTGCAGAGTCACCACATCTTAAATGAGAACTCCATCCCAGCTCCTTACTGACAGTTATCACTCTAGGCACATCACCTACTCTCCCTGTGCCTCAGGACTTGTTCTGTAAAATGGGGATGCCAACAGCTGGGTTACGGGACATGAGTGACACCTAAATGAGATACTACAACTAACATGCTTGGCACAGACCCTGGCTGTGGAAAACGCCCATCAAATGGTAATTATTTCTCTTGTTGTTACTGTAATTGGTCATTCTAATCTGAATCTCCACGAGACCAGCCTCTCTGACCAAGGGGAGAATGCAGAGGCCTCACATTTGAACAGACTTCACCAGTTCCTTCCCAGACGGTCTCCTTGGTCCTCCAGGGCAACACAGCCACCCCATGAGTGGACCTCTTGGCAGAGCCTAAAGGGGATTTCTCTCAGGGTCAGAAGAGAGATGCCCAAAGACCTGCTCTGGTGGGGAGACCCTGTGTGAACACAAGTCCAGCCTCAGTTTCCTCTCTCCAAAGTACAAAGCCTGCATAGGACAGGCTTCATGAACCCTGTCCTAGAAGACTCAAATCGGCACACGTTTCCTGAGCACCTAACATCTGCTTCAACCTGACCTGGGCACAGGACGTATAAAACATGGCCCTACCGAGGAGGTGACATCTTAAGGGAAAACAGAAACTTAAAGGGATAATTAGAACTCAAAGGGTTAGGTCGAAGCATCACAGACGTATGGGTATGGTAAGAACCAAATGGAGAAGGACCTATCCTGAATTTGGGGTATATGGTCAGAGCAACTTTCCTGAAATAAGTAACACTTCTCTGGGAATGTGCTTGGTAAACATCAGCGTCTTCTACAAATATGAAGGAATGTTTATTCCCTCCATTTCCAATTGTGGGCCTTGAGGACTTGAGAATCCTAGAATATTAGAACAGAAGGATTTTTCAGAGAAGTCCCAGTCCCACCAATCTGTTCATGAAAAGACCCTGAGGGTAAGACTGAGGAGAGACTGGCCCAAGGTCCCACAGCATTTTAGTGTCAGAGCTAGGTGCAAAATCTCCCATGGGGCATTCACTGCTACCTGAACTGACAACCTCCTCCCTTGCCTCTTTATCTTTTCTTTCCTTCCTTCCTTCTTTCCTCCCTCTCTCCCTCCCTTCCCGCTTTCCTGCCTTCCCTCCTCCCTTCCTTCTTCTCTCTTTTTTTTAAGATTTTATTTATTTATTTATTTAATTTATTTGGCAGACAAAGAGCAGGAGAGCACAAGCAATGGGAGAGGGAGAAACAGGCCCCCTGTTGAGCAGGGAGCCCGATGCGGGGCTCGATCCCAGGACCCTGGGATCATGACCCGAGCTGAAAGCAGTCGCCCAACCAACTGAGCCACCTAGGTGCCCCCCCTTCTTTTCTTTCTTTGTCTCTTTCTTTCCCTTCCTTTTCTTCCTTCTCTCTCTCTCTCTCTCACCCCCCCACCCCACCCCACACACACTTGTCCAGCAGAGCACACCTGTGGCCCCTCGTACTCCCCTGCTGCCAACTCCCATAAAACAGGAAAACAGCAGTTTGACTTCAGCTATAGCGTGTACAAACACAGGCAGCGAAGTTGCCAAAGGCAGACAGACAGTGAGTGCCTTTCAGGGTCTGGCAGTTTTATGGGCAGAGGCCAATTAAAAAGCACACCCCCATACAAAGCCCATGGGTTTTGTTTGGCTGCAGCCTTCTCTGCAGGCCCTCATATGCTGCAGTGATGGCAAATCGGAAGGTCACTGCTCTCAGGGGATATGCTTCCTGGGATCCTCCCTCAGGGTCCCCTCATTCTAGGCATCAAGCTCAATTTTGTGGGATGCTAGCCATGAGCTATGTCCAGTGCAAGACTCCAGGGTACAAAGAGAATCCTACCCAGACCATGCCCTTGTGTTGCTCATTGTCCTATGGGGGACAATGACATTGAGAGAGGAAAATGCTGGAATGGAGGCGGGGAAGTCCTCACTGTAAGACCCCAGAGGTAAGAGTTACCAACTCCTTCTGGGAGAGGCAAGAGGTCTTAGGGAGGCAGTGAAAGACATTTTCGCTGGATCTGCGTAGGCTGGGAGGGCATTCTCCACAGAGAGAATAGCATATGCAAAGGCTGAGAGGGAAGGTGTGAGAGGACATTGTTTGAGATTTTTTCAGTGTGGCTGTAAAGTAGGTTGTTGAGTACAAGAATGACAATAATAACTAACACTTCTATAGTACTTGTTACACACCAGGTACTATTCTAAGTATCTGACATATGTTGACCCACCCTCACTAAAATCTTATGAGGGCTGCTATTATTTCCCCTAATTGGCAGAGGAGAACACCAAGGCACACAGAGGTTGTCACTTGTCCAAGGCTGTACCAACGAGTGTCTTGTATGATCACAAGAGGGATGTGAGTTGTCTTTAGGCCAGTGGAGTTGGCTGGGGATCCAGACTCTGCCCCAGACTTGCTGGGACCTTACCCTTCTCTAGATTGGCCAGATGGAGCCATTAATTCTCTCACTGTCAACTTCAATGGAAGGTAGTGAAGATAAAAGGGAGAGAGAAGTGAAAAATGTTATCGTACCTAAGTTATCATCTAATTTAATCCCTCAGGTCCAT
Source organism: Leptonychotes weddellii (assembly GCF_054177405.1). Classification (NCBI taxonomy): domain Eukaryota; kingdom Metazoa; phylum Chordata; class Mammalia; order Carnivora; family Phocidae; genus Leptonychotes; species Leptonychotes weddellii. Next base: position 64,586,490 of record NC_138382.1, read on the forward strand.
GACACATCTTCCTCTGTGTGGTGGGGGCATATGGAGAACCCAAGGCCCACAGAGGGTGAATAGCTTGCTAAAGGCCACACAGCCACTCTACCATAGAGGCAAGACTAGAAGTGAGAAAAAGGAGGAGGAAGAAGAAGAGGATGAGGAGGGGGAGGGAGAAGAGGATGAGGAGAAAGGATCCAGCACTCTTAAATCTACATTCTTTTCCACAAAAGTCTACACTGGCTTTACACAGCCCCTCAGTATGGTTCATATACTTGCATTTGGATGTCATACCACATTCATGTAGTTACACATAGGTCCATGCATGATTTCCACATAAAGCTAAATGATATTCTTGGCATTCTTATATTCTGATAACCACATCTGCATAATACAAATTATTACTCACCCATGTACTGTCCATTAAGCCCAAGTGGATTTATCACCACTACATGTCCCATGTTCTGCCCATTCTAACACTCAGACACCAGAGGGGAAAGGGAAGACCCAAGTCCCCAGGCCTCTTAGTTAGCAAGTTCTACTGAGTCAAGCTCCTTAATATCACTCAGATCCAGCCTTACTATTGCAATGACCCTAACGCAGGGGTTCCCATCTTCCTCCTAAACATTTATCTATTTTCCTATCCCATCCCATCCCATCCCATCCTATCCTACTGTACCCTACCCTACCTAGCCTCTGTGCTACTGGCTCTTTCCCTTCTCTCTACTTTCCTATTCATGCAGCCAGAGGGGTCTTTTCAAAATGCTTATCTGCCTATGTCACACCCTGCTTTCAATCCAATGCCTTCCAGTGGCCAATATATTCTGCTCTGCCAACCTCTCCAAACACCCTCCATCTTTCATTCCACAGCAGTTGCTCACCATCTCTCAAATATGATGCACTCTTTCATAAATTGCTGTTTCTTACACATCCTTGACTGTGAAGGCTTTCCTGATGGCTGTCTTTCAATGGCAGAGTTAATCGGGTCTATCCTTTCTTGTGTAAATAAGCTGTTGTAGTAACTATTTATTGAGAGCTTTTGTTTTCAAGCACCTAATGGCTTTGTATACATTAGCTAATATAATCTTTCCAACAGTCCTTCCACACAATGTATTTGTCCCCTTTATAGATAAAGAAAGTGGGGCTTAGAGAGGTTAAGGTAATGTCAGCTAACTTGAGCCTCTTAATCAGCAAGACCTGCTGAGTTTGCCTTAGAAATTTCTCTCGAATTCTTAATCACAGGAAACAAACTGAGTGTTGTTGGAGTGGGGGGTGGGGT
>NC_138382.1:64588250-64671714 GCF_054177405.1 Leptonychotes weddellii
GGTATTAAGGATGGCACGTACTGCATGGAGCACTGGGTGTTATACGAAAACAATGGATCGTGGATCACTACATCAAAAACTAATGATGTATTGTATGGTGACTAACATAACATAATAAAATTAAAAAAAAAAAAAAAGCAAGTCTTAGGAGGAAGTGTGGAAAGCAGGAATGGAATGTATCCACTAAGGGGGATACTCAGGCAAATGGTTATGTTGTTCTAATAAATGAAGACTGGGGGTTGTGGGGGGGAGCTGAAACTAAATATACTCCTTGCCACAATTCCAGAGTGCCTACTTCAGTCCCAGTCTTTAGGTAGTAAAAGTGAGCCTCAGGCTGGTCATATGATTTGACCAGGGTTAACAGTGTGAGAATAGCATCTAGATCTCTGTTGCAAGGCACCCCAGTGTTATTGATGATGTCACTCTAAAATTAACAGAAGGCAAATTTTGACTCAATATAAGAAAAAACTTAAAACTAGGCTCCTCTAAATATAGACTGGATCCTTCCGTATCTCCAATGGGCTTCCTTCATTGGAGATGATCAAGTCAAGTATGTTTTAGAAAGGATTCTTAGTCTGTTTGGGCTTCTGTAACAAAATACCACAGACTGGGTAGCTTATAAACAATATAGATTTAATTCTCACAGTTCTGAAGGCTGGGAAGTCCAGGATCACGGCAATGGAAGATGTGGTGCAGTGGCTGGTGAAAGCTAGCTTCCTGGTTCATATATGGTACTTTCTTGCTGTTCCTTCACATGGTGGAAGGGGCAAAGGATCTCTCTGGTTGCCTCTTTTATAAGAGTACTGATCCCATTCATAAGGGATCCAGTCTCATGACCTAGTCACCTCCCAAAGGCCCCATCTCTTAATACTACTACCTGGTACATTAGATTTTGGACCTATGAATTTTGGGGGATACAACATTCAGACCATAGCAGAGTCTAATGGTAGTAGAAATTGGAAAAGATTTTTGTTGTTTTGTTTTTAATCTAAAAGACATTAGGGGCTTTGTTCACAGAGAAATACCATCGGATGGGCACCTGATGAGCACTTCACAACAGCACCTGATGTGACACAACTGCCAAGGCATGGAGTTCCTGATGTGAGAGGTTCTACCCATGTTTCAAAGTCATGCTGAAATGTCATCTTCAGTAAGTCTTCCAGATCTCCCCAGCTATCATTAGTCATCTTTTTCCTTTTGCTGCTGAAGTCTTTTATTTCTCTGTTGTGATACATATATTCTGCCTTAGTTGTGTACAAATCTTGAGATGCGATGTGTTATAATGGACAGGATATTGGTTTGAATTTTGCATTTTTGAGGTTATTTTGAATTCGGCCTCTGATAGTTACTAGCTGTGTAACCTTAAACAATTTACTCAATTGTAACTCATTCTCTGTTGCTTAATGTTCAAAATAGGTGGTTCAGGAGATGAAATGACATATAAATGACTGGGCCCATAATAGGTATCAACTAATATCTCCCACCTGCTTCTTGGACAGTGTAGAGTCTTCCAGTTGTCCAGCTCCTGGTTGTACAAGAAGAAGGAACTAATAAGGGTAAATTGACTTGAACTGAGGAAATTCTCAGTCCCTAGCTTTCCAAATCCAGTAATTCTCTAGCGGGAATTGATAAAGGGTATGAAATGGTGTTAAGAGCACTGATGTGGACCTAGGGAAATAATCTAGCAAGTGGGCAAAACATTTATATAGATTTGTTTATAAGAGCAAAGCATTTGGAAGAAAACTAGTTGGTCTTTAATAGAAGACTCAATTAACATATGATCCATTCATATAATTGCATGGATAAAGGACCCTCCCAGATAACATACCTACTTATGCATCCATGAGAAAAGACTTGTTAAGTGTAAACAGGCAGAGGGGCACCTGGGTGGCTCAGTTGGTTAAGCGACTGCCCTCGGCTCAGGTCATGATCCCGGAGTCCCGGGATCGAGTCCCATGTCAGGCTCCCTGCTCAGCAGGGAGTCTGCTTCTCCCTCTGACCCTCCTCCCTCTCATGCTCTCTGTCTTTCATTCTCTCTCTCGCAAATAAATAAAATCTTAAAAAAAAAAAAGTGTAAACAGGCAGATAACAGAATATAGTGTATAGGAGGGGGAGATGAACCATGAGAGACAATGGACTCTGAAAAACAAACTGAGGGTTCTAGAGGGGAGGGGAGTGGGAGGATGGGTTAGCCTGGTGATGGGTATTGAGGAGGGCACATTCTGCATGGAGCACCGGGTGCTATGCACAAACAATGAATCATGGAACACTACATCAAAAACTAATGATGTAATGTACGGTGATTAACATAACAATGAAAAATTAAAAAAAAAAGAATATAGTGTATATATTTATTGAACACAGCAGAGTTGATGGAAATAGGGCTGTGGCTATAGACACAGGCATATCCTTAAGTCTCTATCAGAGTCCCTATTCATGTGCATATCCATGTCATACCTGCATTGATATCTGGAAAGCACACTAAAAATAATCTTATCTCAGTGCTGGGGTTATGGGATTGAGAGGTGCAAAATTTTCACTTTCCATTTTATATACATCCACATCATATAGATGTAATAGAATAAGAATTACTTTTAGAACAAAATACAATCAGGTAATTCTATTTTGAGAACATGTATATACATACATACATATACATACATATATATATACAACTATAGTTGGGGCTTCCCAGTAGTTCACTGGGGTTATTTTCAGAATAAATCCACATCAAATCTAGCCTTGGACTACTCCCACAAAACAGAAATCCAGCAGCTCAAATACGGCCATCTGGATATGTATCTTCAACACCAGGTTTGAAATGTGACTTGTAAGATAAACAGTGAAAATATTTACATTTTGTCTTCTCCTTATTCTCTCACAAGAAAACATAAGACCTTCCCAAGAATTCATTCCTTACCTGATGGTAAGTATGACAGAGTCTCAACTAACACAGCGATTTCATTGTGGAACTGATGCAGACGTCAGGATAGCAGCCAACCTTGTTATACTATCAGTGGGAACACTGATCCATGGGGCATTTGTTCAAAGTCATACTGAGTTTTGTTTGTATTTTTAAGTTATAAGTTATAGGAAATGCCACTGATTTAATAGTAGCCTTTTGAGAAAAGAAGAATGTTAACACTAATGTGCACATCCATTGTGCATTACCCATCCTGATTTCAGAAATGTCAAAATATGCATAAAAATTAAAAGTGCATCTGAGATCCATAGGAATATGGCCATAGAAGCCTAAGTTTGCTTTTGTTCCCAATATCCTAGAAATTCCAAAAGACTTAATCCATGATAGTTAAGGAAAGAGCTAATATAATCTTGAACTGAAAGAATGTACAGGGACATCAAATTTGCTTACTTCCACTACGCATACAGTATAGGATATGGATACAGTTCATAGGATGTGCCAACTCTTCTCAGATAGGAAAGGCTTCTGGTCTTGCTATGTTGAGAAAAATTCCAGGCTAAACCAAGCCTGTGATGATCTGTGATCTATTAGCAATGTCTGCCATGGAAGCAAGAGAGGCTGAGATAGTAAATATACTAATACCAGTTCAGAGAGATGAATTCACTGAAACAAAACTCTTCAGTGCTTGCTCTCTTCTTCCTACTCTATCATCAACCAAATGTAGCTGAGAGGATCGAGAAGCCCAAGAGTAGTCAAGGGTGTTCTGACTGAAGCAAATTCTGGTCCTTAGCCACCTATGAGCTCAGCTTCTCAGGTCTCCTAATAGGAACCGTATGGCTGGGACAGCTGGGTATCAGCAGGTCTTCTCTGAACAGCTGTTTCTGGTACCTGTGGCTGCCATGGGGAACCAGGCTCTGGAGGACACTGGCCTGACAGACTCATTAGGCAGACATAAACGATGTCTTTTTATAACTAAATTTTATGGGGGTATGTGACTACAGCTACAGGGAGAAGTACAGAACATTTTGGGGTTTGCTGATTAGAGGCCAAGAGAATCCTAATAGAGTTCATCCCACGGTATGAGTCCTCCTGGGAAGAGCTCTTAACACCCTGGCCACCCTCGGTCCCTGAGAATCAGGACATGCTGGACTGGAGGGGAAAGGACAGTCAGGATGTGCCTGTTCTCTGGTCTTTATGACCTTCAGAGCTTTCTGGGTTCCCTGACTCCCCAGCTGGAAGGGACTTTAGAGTCCAGCCCTCTAATGTTACAAATTGGGTCCAGAATGGCAATGGAATTTGTCCAAGGTCACACAGTAAGTAGATGGCAAACCTAGGACAGGAACCCAAGGTCCCTGGCTCCAGGGCAGTGTCTCACTCTCTCTCCTTTACACTTTGAAACCATGCATACTTGTGAACCTTACAGAGTCATGGCACATTTACCCAAACTGCTCCTGTTTAAAATCTTTACCTGGCTCTTGGGAGAAAGAACAAACTCCTCAACAGAACTCACAAGAGCCATCATGATCTGCCCTCTGCTGAACTCCCAGCCTTGTTTTTTTTTGTTTTGTTTTCCCCTCTCACCTTGAACTCTCTGTCCCAATGAGATTTGTACTTCTTGACTCAAGTACATCCTCTTAACTACCCACCCCAACACTCATCTTTGCACAGGTTGTTCCTTCGGATGAGAATATCCTCCCCCATCTGCCTGGAGGACTCCCATTCATCCTTTGATGCTAGGCATAGATTTTGCTTTCTTCTCCATGGATCCTCCTTTGAGGTCCAGGTCTGGATAGCTGTGCCAACTATTCCAATCTCGAACCTTGTCACTCTAAATGTGCTATAGGGACTAGCAACATGGGCATCACCTGAGAGCTTATGAGAAATGCAGAATCTCAGGCCCATCCTAAGCCACTAAGTCAATTTGAATTTTAGCAAGGCTCTCAGGGGATTCTCATGAACATTCAAACTGGAGAAGCACTACTGGAAAACAAACTTCCCACCCTCCTTTTTATAGCATGCTTCTTATAACATGTTTCACTGCAACTGCCTACAGACTTTTCCTCACTAGGTGCTGCTCCTTGTAAAGGCAGGATCTGTCTTCTTCATTCATACATTACCAGCCCATAGCACAGAGCCTGGCATATAGTAAGCACATTAAAAGAATCAATGAATAAATAAATTAATGAAATGTGGTCTCCTTGGGTCTCTTAATATTTGCACGGACAATGCATTTTTTTTAAAGATTTTATTTATTTATTTGAGAGAGAGAATGAGATATAGAGAGAGAGAGCATGAGAGGGGGTAGGGTCAGGGGGAGAAGCAGACTCTCTGCTGAGCAGGGAGCCCGATGTGGGACTCGATCCCGGGACTCCAGGATCATGACCTGAGCCGAAGGCAGTCGCTCAACCAACTGAGCCACCCAGGTGCCCAGGACAATGCATTTTTTGATCGCTATTTTTGAGCTGGAAAGACCTTAGAGTTCATGGAATTCAATTGTTTCCAACTGTGACCTACAGATCTTTAAGAGCTCAGAGAGACCTAAGAGTCCCTTGGGATTAGGGCAAAGAGGATTTGAAATGGAGACCCAGCAGGTGGGACTCCAGGCCACCCTCTCTAGCTTCTACCAGAAAAACGATGCAACCATCTGAGCCACAAATTCACTCATCCCATTATCCAGTTATTTAACAAGTAATTATTTAGCACCCACTTACAAGAGTGACTAGAACATAAAGAATCATTAAGTACACAGAAGGTGACATCATAGTGTAAAAGAAAGAAACACAACAGTAAACACAAAAGCAACATGAGATACTGAAACTAGTAGGAATGATGCAAAAAATTAAAACATGAAGGTGTGATTGAGAGAACAGGTAGAAATTTTAGAGGATTCTCTGAGAAAGTAGCATTCTAGTTAAGACCTAGGGTTCTACGTAAGATCTATTCAGAAAAAAAAAAATTCCACTGCTAAAAAGAAAGAGTACCACTGCCCTAGTTCATCCTGATCATTTTATAGATATAGAGGAGACTGAGGGCCAGAGAGAGCCAGAGCCCAAGGTTGCACAGTGAGTTCATTAGTATTGTTAGGACAGACTAAGATGCAGCTATCTTGATTCCTGCTGACATGCCAGTGTGGGATGGAATCTCATATCCCCTCCAGAGACTAGAAAGATTGAGGAGGGAGGAAACTGGGTGACACCAATCGGGGCTGGCAGACAGTGACTGCTGAGGGGTTGGCCAGAGGTTAGTGGGTTATCACAGTCCATTACCAAGTGGGTTGTCCTGCCTCTGTGGGAGGCCAGGCAGCCTTTCCAGAAGATTTATGTCCTGGAAGGTCATAAAGGAACCCAGAAGGCTATAAAGACAAAGTCAGGAGTGGAGTTCTGGTTTAGCTTCCACCCAAACTCTCTGAGCCCTGTGGGAAAGCCCAATAAAGTGGGATGCCTTTCCCTATCCATGGGCAAGATGGCAGCCCAGATGACTCACACAGTGGCTTTCATCTGGGGCTCTGTGCTTCTGCCTGTCTGCCCTCTTTTAGCTTTTATCTAAAGAAGCTTCCTTTCATGTGAAAGAGGAAAAGTTACAGTCCAGGACCCAATGGGCAGATAAGGTCTGTTTCAGGGAGAGATCTTTTTTATCCCTGACCAAGCTCTTGTCTGTTCCCTTGAGGGCCTCAAATCCTTGCAGGGATATTCCAAGTGTTCTAAGGGCTCAGGGTGAGTCCTCAGGGCAGAACCAGCCTCCTTATCAAACTGTGCAACTATGGGCAGCTCATTTAACCTCATGGGGCCTCCAATTCCTTATCATCCACAAAATGAGAATACCCTACTTTGCCCAGTTTACAGGGAAATTTTAAAGCTTTTTAAAGCACAGAGTGCTTTAAAAAGTACTTCAGGAAGTACTTCAGGAAGTCAGGTGATTCTCTCCAATGTTATCAGTGCCATCCTACTGCAGAACACCATCTCCCCTGGGTTATTAAAAGATCGGCCCCAAGGGCCTCACCACCTCCCTCCTGTCTTGACTCCTCTCGACCGACCGTCTAAACTTCCAACTGCGGTCAGAGGGATCTTTCTCCCCCTTAAGATCTGCCAATATCACCCCCTTGTGAAAAACACTTGAAAAGCTTCCCCTTACTCTAGGGAGATAATCCAAACTCTTTAACCCTACTTACAGGGCATTCAGGACTGGCCCCTGCTGACCTTTCCCTTATCCCTTACCACTCCTGCTGTCACACACTTTGCTCCAACTACAGGGAAATTCTTCAATTCCTCTACCCAGTGTTTACCAAAGTGTAGAAGGAGTTCCCCAGGGGCAGGAGAAAGGATTTTAGGTGGTGCTCCAGATGATCACAGACCCAGCGTTAAACAACAATGAACCACACTGGGAAAGGCAGTCAGATTCTCTTTTTCATTCTCTTCCCCTCCTCCGGATTTCTTTAAAAAAGAAAAGTCTCAGTTTGAGACTGTGTCTTCAGTACTTCTCTAACACTTGCTAATCTTTTTATTTTTTTAAAGATTTTATTTATTTATTTGACAGAGAGAGGGAGAGAGCACAAGCAGGGGAAGCGGCAGGCAGAGGGAGAGGGAGAAGCAGGCTCCCCGCTGAGCGGCTCAGGCTCTACTAGGATTGAAGAGCATTGCTTTCTGGTTTTGTCCGTTTGTTTCCCTTCCATTGTATCAAATGTTTACAATTAATTTTCCATTAAAGGTAGATGGTGCTAATTTTCCCTTTATAAAAAAACAACAGTGTTTTCAAATAGATTTTCAATGAGAAGTGAATCTAAGAAATACCAAAAATAAAAAGTGCTTAGGGTATGGTGATACGTCAAAAATCATAAAAGCGGCAGACAAATGATGAAAATTTGAAGGAAACCCTGCCCTAATGTAACATTATCTCCTCTGTGGATTCCCCCAGCTCAACACTCTGCCCCAAACACTCCAATCCTCCTGTCCTTCTTCTTGTCTGACCCCTATTCACTCTGTGGCCCTCAGTCTCAGCCCTGGCGAAGGCTTCCCTGGGTTACCTAGACCAGATGTCTATGGCTTGCCTCCCCAGAGGGCCCTATTCTGTTGTCATTATACTTATTATTCCTATTCCTTGCAGTGCTTGTTTAATTACCTCCAACAGTGGGCTTCTCCCTTTTTGTCACTGAATGGTCAACAACCAACTGGTAAGAGGCACTACTAAGTAAGTGATGAATGAATGAATGAATGAATGAATGTGGTTAGGTGTAAGGCATGAAACACAGCCACATTTCATACACTACTTTATGAAGCTTCAGAAGACAGTGACGGTGTCTTAGTTATGTTTGAATCCTCCCTGGTGCCTAGTACAATGCTTGGTACAGTCACAGCTGGTGATAAAAATCATGTCTTAATACACATTGGATTTAGGAATGTATTTAGTCACGGTCACTAATGGACTTCATTCTAGAAAACCTCAGAGTTCTTTCTTTCTTTTTTTTTTTCAGAAAGGGAGAGAGAGAGTGTGTCGGGGGGTGGGGCAGAGGAAGAGGGAGAAAAAGAATCTCAAGTTGGCTCCATGCCCAGTGCAGAGCCTGATACAGGGCTTGATCTCATGATCCTGAGGTCATGACCTGAGCTGAAATTAAGAGTCAGACTCTTAACCAACTGAGCCACCCAGGTGCCCCTAGAAAACCTCAGATTTCTTATGGAAGAGTGGGAAGAGCCCTAGATTTGGGGCCATGACCCTGCCACTATACCCTTCCATGATCCTGGTTAGGACACATCTCCTCCAGGAGTCCAAGGTTCTTGTCTCTAACACCAAAGATGGAAGGTAGGTGAGGGGAGTGATTGAGGGAAAGAGCGCTGATGTCTCTCTCTTTTCTGACATTCCAGGAGTCCAAGAAGCTAAAATTCTGAGATTCTATCATTCTCCCTGCCCATTTTCCATCTCTAACCCTGACATGACTAAGGTGGATGACACCCTTATTTATTTGAGAAAGCCCATTCTCAGCCTATGGAAGAAAGGGTCCAGTAAAATCAGATAGAAGCAAGACCACTCCACTCATACTCACACACCCCTTCATACCTGGGCCCCAGCTCATCCTCACTTCTCCAGACAAAGTCGCCAAACTTCTCATAGTGAGAGTTGTAGTGATGCTGGACTCGGAACAGCATTGAGGCTGAGACTTCCATCAGCGTGTTGTAGGCAGTCTGCTGCTCCTTGCCACTTGTGTACCCATTGTACAGATTGTAGATCTTGTCTGCTATCTCTGAAGGGGGAGAAGTGCAGGCACAGATCACTGGACAGCAGGAAAAAGTGAGGATGGAAACATGCCTTGCAGCAAGAAAGGCACATTCATGCTGGAATTCACATGTGCAGTATCCGAGGGCAGACAGACCTTAATTCCCTCCTGAACATCATTGACTAGGTGGGTTCAGTTTTCCTATCTATCAGCTGAAAATAATGAGGTCTATTTTGGAGATGTGCTGGGAGGACAAAATTAAACAGTGAATGTAAAGTACTCAACACAGGGCCTGGCACAAAGTTAGTGCTCATAATTTGCAAGCTTCATTATTAACATACATTTGGTACCCATGATTTAACATAAAATTCCAAACAAGTGTAGAGGCTTAAATCAACTGTCTTGGGCTCATCTCAACAGTCTATTTCTGTCTCCCCTCTGTAATATTTCCAACACAGTTCTGTGATCAGGTCTAATAGGTCTCCATTCAAAAGTCTTTCAAAGAAAAACCATGGTAATTCATGGCAATTTCTACTCCTTCAGTCATTCCTAGTAATTAATTGATGTAACTTAGAGTCATCATGGGTTGCTCCCTTGAATGGAAGGCCCATTCTTTCACCTGTGAAGACTCTAATCAAAATTTATGTACATCCCCAAGTCATTGCTAACAGCGACTGCCTCTAGAAGAATCTGGGAGACTCGAGTTTAGGATGGGAAGAGCGTTTACTTTGCAGTATTTCCACTCTGGTTTTTCTTTTTTTTAACTACATGCATGTGTTGTTTTAAAATAATAATAATGATGATGATTATGATGATAATAAATGACCAGGAAACCATCTCACATCCCCTCACCTCTGAGACGTGATAGCTCCTCAATAGGAGGACTATCTCCTCTTGTCTGATAAGACGCAAAGCATGTATTATTGAGCTTATTATTGAGCCATTTGTAGAAATGTCAGTCTCTCTCTCTCGAGAGAGAGAGAGAGAAAGAGACTAGAACGTGAATTCCTGAAAGGTGAAGAACATGTCTCTTCTGCATTGCTTGTACACCAGTGCTCTTAGAAAACATCTGCTCAACTTGAAGTGAACCATCAGGACTCACAATCTATCACCGCATTTTTGCCCGTCCTGATGTAGAAACTATATCTACAGGTTGGCTAAGAACTAAGTACATGGTGGATCTAATTGGTTGGTTCTATATATATATATTTTTTTTCAGGTACTTTGCCTGATGTTTATAACTTCATGGGCCAGGAGCAGCAGAAAGGTTTAATCCTGCATGCTACCTCTCATCAACAGTCACTGACTGTAGCTCTATGCTGAGGATTCTGAGGCCACCCCTGGGCTAGATGGAGATGCGTGCTATGATGAGCTAATGCTATCTACCATGGGCTTAGTGGTGGAGTGGTCTTCTACTGTCACTAATATGTCAGTTCTAGCATAGACTGAAGTGGAAAAAAGTGATTGGTCTCTAAAAAGCTTAGGCTAAGGGGCACGATATAGTCATGGGGCTCTAACTCTCTACCATTCCTTGCCTCTACCTCAGAACATAGACAAACGCTATGAAAGAGGAGCAAGTCTTTCAACTGGCTAAGATATTGCTGGTCCATCTCAATTTCCTTCATGGCTTTGATTAATTTAGCTCCATGTTCCTCCTGTCCCCTTAGTCCCTTCACTTTCTTCTCTCGGTGCCAAGAGGTGTATGAGGCAGGAAAGGGGTAGTGGTTAGTGACTGGGTGTAGAACTTAGAGGAAATACGGGAGTGACCTGGGAAGGGAAGAAATGGGTCACCTACCTTCTGCCTTGTTGTCATCCACCAGCGGACAGGCCGTTCTCAGGGTCACTGTGCTGAGCTCTGAGTGCCTCCCTCGTGTATCCACAGCATACAAAGTGAACCTGCAGCATAACAAGAAAACAGGGCACGGGGTTGTGACTTCAGAGAAGGCCCGGGAAGTTGTAAGGTGCAACACAAAATCATAGTAAAGGAGCAGTGGCCAAAACAATTCAGGGATGCTTAGGCTGCGAGAGAAAAGATTTGGAAAAAAAAAAACAGCAACAATAAAGCATTATTGGGCACCAATTGGCTGCCGGGCACTTTGCATTTACTCTCACTCTCTCTCTCTTTTTTTTTTCCCCCAAAGATAAAAATGTAGTGATCCAAAGGGGCATGTGCACCCCAATGTTTACTGCATTTCCTCTTATTTTACAAGTAGGCAAGCCTGGAAGGCAGGGATTATGATCATCTGCACTTCTCCAATAAGGAAACTGAGACTTTGATTTTGTATGTTTCCATGGTCTCACAATTACTTGGGGACAGAGCAGTCTGAACCCCAATGCTATCTGGCTTGGCTGGACATGCTCATTTACATGTTCTTTCATTCATCCATTTAATAAACACTTCCTGAGCATTAACTGTGTGCCAGGAGTTATTTTATTCATATACTGTATGAGTTATTTTATTCATATACTGTGATTGCATTTTACCAATAAGGACATTGGTTCCAAAGAGGTCAAGTAATTCACCTCTTATTACATATTAAGTAAGTAGCAACAGGGGACCAGAACTTAGGTCTGCCTCAATCCAAAGATTATACACTTAACCACACTGTCAAATCTAATTCCACCTTTTGTCTTTCATTAGCTGGCTTGGAGTGCTGGCCTATACCTAAAATATATGTCTTAAGAGGCCTAAACATGGGCTATGTTGGCCCCATCTTCAGAAGGAAACTAATCTATTCATCTGCTTGCTGGGGTTTTTGGCTTCTGCCTTTGGTAGAAGAACAACAGCACTGTGATGTGGGTGTTCTCTCCTCCTGCTGTATCTCAGCATTGTGAGTGGGGCTCAGTTCTAGTGCTTACTACATCCAGTACCGTTTTGGTCAAGAGAAGCAGGGGTGACAGAGGAAGGAGCCTGGTCTTGGAGATGGCCAGGCTTGGGTTCACGCTCTATTCTACTCCCTTTCTCTGTGACCTTGGTTGAGTCACTTCACTTCTCTGTGCTTACTTCATCTCTCTGCTTCAGGCATCTCTAAGTGCTACACAGGGGGACTTGTGATCAAAAAGCCTTGCAGAGGGGTTAGAAATAAGATCACAAAGAAAATCCAGGATGTGAGAATAAGCAAGTGGCAGAGTAGGGAGGTAAGGACAGTACTGGGTGTTACCACCCTCACAGCAACCCATCTAGAACGTGGTAGAGGCAAGATCCAAACCCTAGCCTGCAGCTCCCAGAGGGTGTATACTTCACGGCTTGAGTACAACAATCTCCTGGCATTTACCAGTACTGGGTATATATAGTAGGCACTCGGTAAATATCTGAGCACATCACATCTCATTTCTTAATCATTTCTACCTCAACAAAATGGGGATACTTCTAGAGATAATGCATGACTGTCTCAAAGATTACATAGAGTGATACGTGAGAAGTGGCTTGTAAGCTGCAGATTTTTATAAAGACCATGTAAACAGCACTTATTTGTACAAGAGTGCACATTAAAAAAAAAATGCTTTCTTGGAGAAGAGGAGATGCATTTCAACTGAGGGAAACATGGAAGGATGTAGTGAATGGAATATGTGAATTAGCCTCAAAACATGAGAAGTTGGAAAATTTTTTTAAACACTACTTTCCCATTGGCCACTTATGTTTTCATGGTACTTCTGCAATACATTTCCTCCACCAAGAGGGTGTAGGGTCACCTCTCTGCTTAGCCAAGCAGCAAGAATAACAGCATGCTGGGGAAGAAGCAGTCTTAGGCTTCTAAGTTATAAAACCTGGATAGAATCCTTGCTTTCCCCAACTGCTGGCTGAGTATTCTCTGGGCCTCAGCCTCTATAAGTAGGGTGAAATTCTCCATCTCTCACAAGTTTGGGACCAAGACTCAATGATACAACAATGGAGCAGGCCTGGCTCAATCTTTGCTCCCTAAAAGGTGGCTTCTATTTATGTTATTAGAGTAACCAAACGTGTCAGTGGAGTCTTTGGGATGGAGGAGGCCTCAGGCCACCCTGCCGGTGTGGGTGGAGGGGTGGAAAAAGAGGAAGATGTCAACCTCACAGGCTTGGGTCAAAAGTCACAAGGCCAAGCGCTTTCTGCCCGTCCCAGCTGTAATTGTAGAACTGTTCCAGAGACACATCTGAAAGCTGTTAGGGGACCAGGCAGGGCTTGGAGGGGCTTTTTGTGAGGGGAAGAAATTGGAGGCCCCTAATGTGGAGAAGCAGGAGGGGAGCAGAGACTGAGAAGCAGACACAGGGACACACCCATAGAGCAGAGTGAAAAGTGGGAACAGAGAGAGACTGAGAGAGGGCACAGGCAGACCTCGGTGTTCCTCAGGGGATTCAAGAAGGGTGCCAGCTACCTTCTGCTCAGTTCTTCCATCTTCTCTTTGCCCACTGAAGCAGGCTGAGATCCACTGGTAATTCGAACTAGAACCCCTGAGCCAGCACCAAACTCCATATCCTTATTTACAGGTAGGGAAATGGAGGCCCAGAGAGGAAAGATTCTTAAGAAGTTCAGAGTAGACACTGGCTTTTCTGACTCCTCCCCCAGTGCTCCTTCTATACACCACCCTGCTTATGGTACAACTGGCTGATTTAGGTCCCACTGCACCTATCGGATACTTTTATTACAAAAGAGGTGGCTCCAAGTATGTAGTGGGATGGGCTCTTTAGGAACCTGAAGCTCCAGGCTCAAACCCTTGCTATTTAATCTTCCTCCGACTTTGTTTTAGGGGAAAGAATACTGGCCAAGGTGTCTGAAACAAACAAAACAAACAAACAAACAGAAACACACGTAAGTACATAGAACAAAATGGTGGTTGTCAGAGGGATGGGGTGTAAGGGGATAAGCAAAATGGGTGATGGGAAGTAAGAGGTACAGCCTTCCAGTTATGAGTAGGTCGGGGTGGGGGGTGAAAGGTACAGCATAGGGAATATAGTCGATGGTATCATAATAGCCTTGCATGGCGACAGACAGTAGCTACACCTGTGGTGAGCACAGCACAATGTAGAAAGTTATTGAATCACTATGTCATACACCTAAAACTAATTTAATATAGTGCGTCAACTATGCTTCAATTAAAAAAAAAAACTGAGTTCATGTCCCAGGTTTTCCACAGATTGTGGCCTATGAGATCCTGGATGTCTAAAGCAATATGGCTTTAGTGTACTGCAATTTCAATGTGGGGGCAAGTGCCTTGGGATTGACTACACAAATGCAAAGTATTTTTCTGTTTCTTCATCACCCTCAGGACTAAATCCAAACTCCTTCCTATAGGCTCCCAGTGCAGCTCCTTGATCTTCACTCGTCAGACAGTACTGTATCACTGAACCTCAAATTAACATTGGCCACACACCCAGCCTGTTTTACCAGTCTGCTTCCTACTCTGTTTCATAGTAGAACCATATCCAACTGCTAATGGTTCCGGGACATGGATTCTACCTCTTGGCCTTTGCACATGCTACACCCTCTGTCTGGCTCATCCTTCCCCTTCTCCACTTGACCCTTCCCACCTTGTCCTTGGAGCATCAGTCAAACCTCGTCTCCTCTAGTAAACCTTTCTCCGCCCACGGTGCCCTGTGACCATACATACTGCATGCCTGGGTCAGTGCTCATATGCTTCTCTCTCGCCACTGTGAGTACGTATCTTCAGGATCAGAATCTGGCTCGGCCCGTCTCTATCCACCCACCTACATCTGGTGCTCAGACACCTAAATCACGCAATGCTCGGCAAGTACTTTCCAGAAGGAATGAAAGACTGAATGAATGATTCAATCAACTATGAAGAGTAGTTCCCTTGTCTGGAAATCCACTTCTCCATTTGTGAAATGAACAAAAGGGGATTTGCTTGAAGGGTCATTGTAAGAGATAGAGACAGAATGGCTAAAAGCATGAACCTGTAATCAGGCAATTTGGTTTTAAATTCTGGCTCCCCATTTATTGACTGTGTGAGGCCCTTTTACTCACCTGTAAAATAGGAAGTATGATATTAAAATCCACTGTATAGGGTCATTGTCGGAATAAAGAGAGGTGTGGGTAAGTGCTCCCTATGATGCCTGGCATGCACAAATACTCAATGAGAGACAGTTGCAGGTATTATTATCAATAGTATTGTTATTATGACACTGCACAAGGCTCTGACCCCTCCCCCACCCCCCACCCCCACCCCACTAGACATCCAGAAGTTGTCCTAGTGGAAATCAGAGGAGAGCGGGTGGAGAGGAAGCTGTTGTTGGTCCCATCCAAGACCCCCAGACCCCCTCGCAGCAGGGGTGAGAGAAGGAAACTGAGAAGTTAATTGGCGGTGAGAGCTTCTCACGGATCTGACAGGGGGTAAGAGCAGGGATAGAGCCCCAGAGGCCCACATCAGGCCCAGGTCCCCGAGAGTACAGGAGAATGTGTTTGAAGTCTCCAGACCAACGCCTGCTCTTCCCCAGCCGCCACATGATTTAGGCATTCTGGGGAGGCAAAAGTCTCCTCGCTAACTTGAAGGGAAACAGATGTTTCCAGGCCAGAGGCCCTGGTCTTGTAAAATGCTCCTTCCCCCCACACAGCTTTGGCAAACAACTTCCCGTTAGCTCAAACCCCCCACACACCCCCACCCCACTGCCCGACACCCCACCTACCATCGCTCCCCTCCCTGCCATTCCCATCACAATGCGGCAGTCAGCATGGTGGGAAAAACACGGAGTCCCAGCTCCAGCTCTACATCTCAACAGCTGGATGGCCAGGGACACCTATCTGCCCTTCTCTGGGTCTCTGTCTCCTCTCTCTGCAGTGAGAAAACTAAGCCAGTATCACCTCTAAGGATAGGCTAGATCTGACATGTTAGGGACTGAAGATTTTTTTTTTCCCCTGAAAGAGTTGGTATTATTCATTCCAGATCTTTCTCCATTGCAGTCTATGGCAAAGAGCATGGGATTGCATATCAAACTGCTCTGGCTTTGAATCTAACTAGACTCTATCAGCTACTGGGCAAATAGTGACTTAACCGTGGGCCTTAGTTTCCTTATCTATAAAATGGGACAAAGGTTCCATCTCATCAGGTTGTGAGAATTAAATCAGAATTCAATCCCCTCACCCACATTTTAGGTTTCTTATGAATGAAACTGGACGTCATACCTCTTCCCTTGGACTACTCAAAATGCACAGAACAGTTTGGACCCAGAGTAGGTGTGCAATGTTTTTAAGCAATTACTGGCAGGAAGACTAAAGATTATTGGCAGGCAGTCCAAAGTCTCAGGTTCTTAATCCGGCTCCGCTCTAGTAGCAGAAACAGCATTCTCATTTTCGTGATCAAAATAAAGCAGGGTGTGTCATGGTTAGAGCAGATTTTGGAGCCTGACTACTTGAATTCAAATGTTGGTTGTACAACCTACTCTTTTTGACCTTGCGCAAGTTAATTAACGTCTCTGTTCTTTAGTGTATCTTGTCTTTAAAATGTGGGTGATAATAAAAATAAAACAAAATAAAGTGTGGGTGATAATATTACCTCCTTCAAAGGGACGTTGAAGGAATAAAGTACTGCCTGGCACACGGTAAGTGCTAAGTAATCATTCATCACTATTTGATGTGTGTGTTTAAATTATTAATCTCTTCTATAATGGTTTTAAAAGTGAGCCCCCTCCCCCCAATTCTTTAGCATCGCTCTCATTGAGATGTGGGGGTTCTATGTCCTTTCACCTTGAATGCTGGTGGCTTCAGGAATGTTTTGACTAATAGAGCATGGCAGAAGGGATGCTGTGCAACTTTTGATTCTGGATCGTAAAAGGCTATGCAACTTCTACCTTGCTCGCTGAAACATACTCGCTCGGAACCCTGAGCCTCCATGCAAGACCTCCAGCTATGCCGAGGCCACCCTGCGGTAAGCAAGCCAGGCCACAGGGAGGGAGAGGCTACAGCAGGCACATCAGCAGTCCTGGTGTTCAGGTCATCCAAGCCCAGGCCCCCGCTGGGTAAGTAAAAGAACCTTCAGGTAATTTCAGCCCAAGCAGTCAGGTCATTCATCCCGCAGTCGACGCTCCAGACTTCATGAAGTAAAGA
Organism: Leptonychotes weddellii; assembly: GCF_054177405.1. Lineage (NCBI taxonomy): Eukaryota > Metazoa > Chordata > Mammalia > Carnivora > Phocidae > Leptonychotes > Leptonychotes weddellii. Next base: position 64,605,414 of record NC_138382.1, read on the forward strand.
CAGCCAAGTCCGCTGTACCCTGTCTCGGTGCCTGACCCACAGAATCCATTAGCGTAATCAAATAGTTTGTTTTAAGCCACTCAATTTGGGGGTCATTTATTACGTCATCAACAGTAACTCTAACAACTTCCAAGCATCTCCAGCCAGGGTCAGCAAACCACGGCCCATGGCCAAATCTGGCCTGCCGCATGTTTCTGTAAATAAGGTTTAATGGAGCTCAGCCACACTCATTTTCTTAAAACCTATTTTCTGTGGATGCTTTCACACTACAGTGGTACAGCTGAGTAGCTGCAACAGAGACCATATGACCCAGAGAGCCTAAAATATTTACTATCTGGACCTCTAGAGAGGAGTTTGCAGACCCCTGAGCTAAAGTTTTGCCAGCGCTTCACATAAAATCGTTTGTGTACATTATTTCATTTGATCCCAGGGTTAGAAATCATTCCTGTCTTTCAGATGGCTCAGTGAGTTCAGGTGACCTACCCAAGGTCACACAGCTCTCCTGAGCCCAGGTCTCATGTCACAACTGCTTGCTGAAGATCTGGACTCCAATTTGGGTTCTGCCACTGAGTAGGCAGCATGGCCCTGGGCAAGTTCCACTGTGCTCTGCTCTCAGTTTCCCAACCTGTGAAATGAGGGTACTGGTGCAGACTGGCTGACGGAATTAAGATGCCCAAAGTTTTCCCCAGCGGGGTGCTGGCCATCGGGACTATCAAAGTAAGACCTTAGAAGGAACAGGGAGGGGCTCCTGTGGGTCCCTGCTCTGTTCTATGGGCAGCCCACCTACTCCCCAGCACCAAAACCAACCTTTTTATCTCCCAACTTGGGCGGAAACTCGTGCTCTCTGCCAACATAAATATTTAATTCCAGTGTCCAGCATGGAGAGACCACCATGGTACTAAGGACTCCAATCCTGGTTTCTACTTTCAAAACAACCCGGTCTGAGGCATGATTGGGAGGGTGCACCTGGGACAAAGGTGAGGCAGTCTCTGGCTGGACTCCAAACATCAGCTCCCTCCACTTGCCCTCCCTTCAACTCCTCTGGCTGCATGAGCTAACAGATAAAGAATCAGGGGAGTGGGGGAAGGCAGCAGAGAGAGCTCTGGGGGGAAGGCCAAATCTGGAACCAGCGTTGGTGCTAAGCTCAGGCAGAGGCAACAACCTAGAATAAGTACCAGACACCCACTGCTCTGCCTGTCAAAGCCCCCCAGATTCACTGGTATATGAACGTTACTGTAAATGTCATAGTGCCAACACCACTGGGACTCAGAAATGAATGATTACAGTAATGACATTTAAAATGAAATAAATAGAAATGGACTTAAAATTAAAGTGTGTCGAGCATATCTCCAATATCCGACCGAGGAATGAATGGTTGTCACAGCTGCTCCTTCCACCATGCGCCTGGCAGCAGTGGGACACCTACTAGGTGCCCAGCACTCTGCTAACTGGACAGAAACACTTAAGAAGTAGAGTGTGGTCCTTGCTTTCCAGGAGCTCACAGAAGAGCAGGAAGATGGGGTCAAGTGAACAAGAAATGGAATGCAGGGCTAGGGGTACTTTAATAAAAATTTATTCTTGTCTTTACGTTTCCTTCAGGTGTGTTCTTTCTTCCTTCTTTAAAACAATGGACTAAGCTTTGGATATGCATTCAAGGACTATCTGGACCCCTTGTCAGCTGCAACCTACAGGGAATGCCAACCACCTACGAAAATCCCATTTTCTCCTACCAAGAAAAAAACACAAAAGCGTGACAATCCTTACACTTCCCACCCTGAAAGCCTTAGAGGAGTGAACATGCCAAAGGATTTTAACATACAAAACTAGGTAAATGGTCCATTTGAGCTCATTCATTGACCTATCAAGTATAATAGGCGACCTTGACCTCTCTTGAAAGGGAAATTCAGGTTGGCACTGGTCTTGCCTTTAGCAGTAGTTCTTGTCCCTCTTCCTTCTCTTCTTCTTGTCTGTCCCTCCCCTTCCCCTCCTCTTTTTTCAGTGAGTGACCTACATGGTAACACACTGTTAGACTGACCATTGCTCTTAGTTGGAAGATGTTCATCTTTTAACAGGTTGTTTTAGGGCGAAGCAGACACAGACTAATTTTCTGGTTTCAAATCAAGGAATGAATTAAGCATGGAATGCCTTATTACTCCCTTTCAATTTGTATTCCTGGGATCTTTAAAGCAAACTGTGGCCTTTTTCTTCTAAATCTTTATTATATACTGGACAGCCTAATACCCAGATAAAATCAATTTTTAAATGACTCCAGTTACAGGAATTTTTTTGCAGGAAAATGTAACTTATAAGTATGTTGCATTGAGAGACAGAGGGCATGATTTGGAGGTTTAACCTTGTCTTTAACTAACTATGTGGCCTTTTTCAGATTATTTGACCTCTCTGTAGCTTGGATACTATTGATAACCCCACAGGGAGGCCGTGAAGACCAAATGTTCATTATGGATGTGAAAGTGCCCCTTAGAGATCCCACACACAGTTCCTGGGCACTCACTCTGTATCAGACACTGTGTTGGGGGCTTTTACACAGCTGTCTTCTGTTCTCTTTAAATCTGCCTAAGGGGTGTGTATTATTAAATCCATTTTACAAGGAGGCAGATGAGCCATGGAAATTTGAATTGACTTTTCTGAGGCTGCACAGATAGTTCAGCCAGGCCCCAGCACAGGTCTCTCAACTCAAAGTTCAGTGCTATTTCCAAATACATGGAATTGGTAGGTATTCATTGGTCCCAACTGGGTCTTGAGTCACAGTTTGGAGGAGGTTAGAGTTAGGAGGATGAACTCCATCTTTCCAACTTTTGATAAGGAAGAGCTCTTAGTACAGCAACACCAACACCCGTCATCCCCTGTCAACACTGATATTAGTCCTCTTCCCATGTCTGACCCTGAAGTCTTTCTCTTCTTCCTTGGTGTCTTTTGAAAATGCATTTTGCCAAAGTCAAGCTCAGAGGAGAGGAGGTCAAGCAGAGGTCCCCAACTTGGATTTACTCTTGGACATTAAGTCAGGAAACATTATGGGCAGGATGGTTCTTAACTACTTCAAGTTGAGCTCAGTCTCCACCTGATGTGTGAGCAGTGTTTTCCCACAGGTTGGAGGAATGGGTGTGGGTAGAAGGACCAAGCTCTGCACTTGGGAGTCTGAAGGAACTCCTGCAAATTAAAACCACAATGAAATATCACCTCACATCAGTCAGAATGGCTAGTATCAAAAAGACATGGAATAACAAGTGCTGATGAGGGGGATGTGGAGCAAAAGGAACCCTTGTGCACTGTTGATGGGAATGCCAACTTGTGCAGGCACTGCGGAAAACAGTACAGAAGTTCCTCAAAAAATTAAAAATAGAACTACCATATGATCCAGTAATTGCATTTCTGAATATCTACCCAAGGAAATGAAAACATAATATGAAAGGCTATATGTAACCCTATGTTTATTGCAGCATTATTTACAATAACCAAGACATGGAAGCAAGCTAAGTGACCCCTGATAATGAATGGACAAAGATGTGGTGTGTGTGTATGTATATATATATATATATATATATATATATATATATATATGGAATATTACTCGGCGAAGAACAAAATCTTGCCATTTGTGACAACGTGGATGAACCTAGAGGATATTATGCTAAGCAAAATAAGTCTGACAGAGAAAGGCAAAAACAAAACCAACCAACCAACCAACCAATATACAAAAATCAATTATATTTTTACATTTATAATAGCATTTATAATAGCAACAGCAAAAAAGTAAAACAGGAGTACAGTTGTTAACAAAAGGCATGCAAGAATTATACACTGAAAACTACAAAACATCATAGAAAGAAATAAAAGAAGACCTAAATAAATGGAAAGGTATGTTGTGTTCATGTTCATGGATTTGGAAGATTTAACATTATTACAATGGAAATACTCCCAAATTTGTACCAGATTCAACACAATCTCCATCAAAATCCCAGCTGATTTTTTGCAGAAAATGACCAGCTACTCCTAAAATTCATATGGAAACGAATGGTAGGGAAATGTAAGGTACCCAGAATAGCCAAAATAATCCTGAAAAAGAAACAAAGCTGGAAGAGTCCCACATCCCCACTTCAAAATTTACTACAAAATTACAGTAATCAAGACTGTCTGGTACTAGTATAAAAATAGATACAGATCAATGGAGTAAAATTGAGAGTCCAGAAATAAACTCATATATTTATGGTCAATTGATTTTCAACAGGAGTGAAAGAGTGAGTCATCTTTAACAATAGCCTCTTCAGCTAATGATGCTGGGATAATTGGATAGCCACATGCAAAGGAATGGAATTGGACCCCTATCTCACACCATAAATATGTATGTGTGTGTATATATATATATATAATATTTTTACATATTAAAAAAATATATATATATGTATAAAACCTCAAAATGGATCAAAGGCCTAAACATAAAAGCAAAAACTAAAAGACTCTTAGAAAAAAATAATGGAGCAAATCTTCAGGACCTTAGAGAGGATGATGATTTCTTAGCTATGACTCCCAAAGTACAACAAAGGAAAAAAAAAAAAGATAAATTGGATTTCATTAAAATTAAAACCTTTTGTGTTCTAAAGGATGATATTAAGAAAATGAAAAGATAACCCACAAAACAGGAGAAAATATTTGTAAATCATATAACTGATACAAGACTAATATTTAGAATATATAAAGAAGCATTGCAGTTCAACAATGAAAAGACAAATAGCACAATTAAAAAAATGGACAAAAAATTTAAATAATTTTTTCTCAGAGAAGATAAACAAATAACCAAAAACACATGAAAATATGCTCACATCATTAATCATTAGGGAAATGCAAATCAAAGCCATAATGGGACACTGCCTCTTACCCATGAAGATGGCTATAACAAAAAAGACAAAAAATAACAAGTGGTTGGCAAAGATGGGAGAAATTGGAATCCTCACACATTGCTGATGGGAATACAAAATAGTGCAGTCATACCAGAAAACATCTTGGCAGTTCCTCTCAAGGTTAAACATAGAGTTAACATATGACCTAGCAATTCTATTCCTAGGTATATACCCAAGAGAACTGAAAACATATGTCCATAAAAAAACAAATTTTCATGGCTGCATTATTCTTAACAGCCCAAAAGTGGAAAACAACTCAAATGTCCATCAACTGATGAATATACAAAATATCCCACAACTGAATATTATTCGACCATAAAAACAAATGAAGTCCTTATTCACACTACAGTATCACTGAACCTTGAAAACATTATGCGAAGCAAAATAATTCAGACAGAAAAGCCATATATTGTATGATTCCATTTCTATGAAATGTCCTCAGTAGGCAAATTCCTAGAGACAGAAAGTAGATTAGTGGTGGCCAGGACTGGGAGGAGGGGGCAATGGGAGTGACTGCTAATGGATATGGAGTTTCTTTTCCAACTGATTAAAATGTTCTGGAATTAGTTGTGATGATCGTGCAACTTTCTGAATATCCTAAAATTCACTGAATTGTATATTTTAAAAAGGGTGAATTTCATGGTATGTGAATTAGATTTTAAAAAAAAATAAGAAAGCTCTATAAACAAACAAACAAAACCAATGGTGTCAATCTAGAAGAAGCCTGCATCCATAAAGGTGGCCATGGCAAGGATTTGGAGTCTGTGCTTCTATTATCTGTAGGTTTCTGGTCTCTGAGTTTGGGCAAGCACCCCAACAGATATTAACAATTCAATCCATAGAGTTAGTTTTTAATGATCGTCATCTGCATTTCCTATGTCTCTGATAAACAAAATAACTACTTTCAATCCAACGCAGCTTCACCTTGAACCTCCCTCTCAATGAGGTTCCTTTTTAAATTTCAACTACATCCAAACTGCTCTATCTAGAAGTATATGAGAATACCACTTACCCAGCTCTATTTTTTTTTCTTCATAATATTTACAATCTTGTAATATAAAATTTCCTTGTTTGTTATATTTATTGATTTTGTCACTCCCACTTGAATATAAAATTCACAAAAACAAGGATTTAGTCTGTTTTATTCACTGCTATATCCCCAGTGCCAAAAACAGAGTTAGGTCACCTGGTAGGCCTTCAATAAAGGTTTACTGAATATATGATGTGCACGTATGAATATATATAAGTATCCGTGTGTGTGTGTGTGTGTGTGAGAGAGAGAGAGAGAGAGACAGAGAGTAGAATGTGAGACATTGCATATGCATTGCTCAGGGTAAGGATGGATCCTTTCTCCTATACCCAGCATTGGAAAGGTAGGGGAAGGAGGAGGTGGAGAAAGGGATTACAGTTTTTAGAAACTCAAAGACTTAGGAAGGCTAGTCCCTTTGTGGCTATTTAAACAGCTGTTTGCTCACTGTACAGTATTTCTAGAGACCTATGTGTACCCAGGTGCCTTGGCTGTAGCTATGATAAAAGCAGGTGCAGCTCAGCAACCCTATGCACCAGTGGACACTATGTAAAAGGAGATTAAAAAGAAATAAAAAGTCGTAGTCCATGCCCATCAAGGGGCTCCCAATTTACTTGACACACACACATCTCATATATACATATCATCTTTGCCAATCATTGACTATATATTATCTAATTTACTCCTTATAATTTCTTAAGTAGATTGTATTATCTATATTTATTTATGTTTACAGATGAAGAAACAAAATCTCAGGGATAAAATGAGATGCCTGAGTCACACTGGGAGTATGTTCCACATCAGGGTCCAAACCCAGAGCTGATCTACCCCAAGTCTGCATTCTTTGTATTACACAGTATGCCCACCATGTAACAACACTTTAGCCTTAATCCAAAAGGCACTTATAATCCTACTTGAACAGATAAAACATGCCCCCACGAACCACTGATGAACAAGACCGGACAGAAAGTTAGGCACCAATAGAACTAGTCAGAGAAGGCGTAAGGGGTTTGGCAAAGTCCTCCCTTAGGGAACAGATGAGAGCTATTCCCTTCAGTTTGGGAAGGCCAAGCAACAGAGGGTGAAGTTAAGTGGTGAGAACAGCATGGCTTAAAGATCAGTTAAGATCAGTTCTCCAAGCCAGGCTGCCAAGAATCAGGTCAAAGATGACGAAAGCACACTAGCCTTGGACGTGTAGTATCTCAGCAGAACTCCCAGCAGAGGTGGCAAGCAGAAGAATTGGAAGTGGCTGCCCAGAAAGCCCCAAGGGAAGCCTCGCCTATGTCAGCCCTGAGTTCCACAGAGCACTCAAAGCATCGTCACAGGCTGAGACGATGCTTTAGCACTAGGACATAGCCTTGTCAAGTGGCTTATCCACTCCTTTTGCTTAACTGAGGCTCAGAGAGGGCAATCAGCTTGTTCTAGGTCACACAGTAAGTTCAAAGCAAATCCAAGATCTGAACCCAGACTCCCTGCCTCCGAGGCAGGACACTGTATGGACACTTGGCAGAGTGAGAGGATTCACAGTGAAAACTGAGAACAAGGCTGAGAGCAGGGTGCCCTTCCCCAAAGGTGTCCTCCTGCCTCCATTCTAATTAGCATGACTTGCCAGCGGGGTCCCCACACAGCCTTCATGCTGGACAGTTTTTGCTCTCTTTTGATTTTATTTTTTCCCCCTCTCACTCCGTTGATGCTTGCCCTCTGGGCCACACTGAGCTGTTCTCTGCTTGCCCATACGGCCCAACTTACCACTTCTTCCCAGCAGCCATGACGGCTGGTAAGTTAAGTGTCAAGGACTGTAGGTACTACATGACTGATCTCTATTTTCCCGAGAAAGGGATTCTGCAAAGAATGTGCTTCAATCTCCCCTACGTGAAGACTGCAGTACCAGGCTCAGGGTGGCATGGTTCCTCTGGAGGGATGTGTGCCCCAGATACAGCAGAGGATAGGTCTGCGTTCAAACCCAGGACTGTCTGCCTCCACCACCAGGGCTGCACACTCCCCAGCAGGATGTCCCTCTTTGTTCTACCCAGCAGGTCTGATCACTGCTGGGAACTCAGGCAACCTCACAGAGCCTCTGTTCAGTATCTCAGAATCCCAGCCACCATCCGACTCCCTTTGCCCCGTAAAGATAAGCCTCTTTGGTTGACTGGACACATCGGCCTTAGAAACCTTGAGCTACCAGAATAAGGGCAACGGGCTGGCTGGGCATGGTGGGGGCATCCAGGCCTGATAAGACCTCGCCACGGCTGGACAAGCGCTCAGAGACGTAAGGCTTTGCGTAAGCACCAGATTAGAAGGATACATTATTAAAATATTTATTTTCTTATAGGTATTGACATAAAAGGGGGGGGAAGGTTCCCAGGAGAGATAAGACCCAGTGAGACCTTCTGTGCCTTGGTTTTGGATATATGATTGTTACAGAAATTAATATGATTAATAAATAAGAAATAACAAAAACTGTGTCAGCTGGAAGAAGGTGCACTTTCAATTTACTAACAGAGGAAACTAGGGATGCCAGTGGAAATTAAAGAGCAAAAAAAGCAAGCAAACAAATGAACATAAACTCACTTTGTTCTGTGAACTAGGATGATACAGACTCAGGACGGTGGTTGTATCTTAAGAGAGAAGGGGAAGCAGAATCAGGCTGATGACGGGGAAAGGGTAATTGTCAAGTATATCTTTAATTTTAATGTCTTTTAGGATAAATGAAAGAGCTCTGAAGCAAGCGTGACAGGGCCCTGGCAGGTATTAAATCCTGTATGGTGGGCACACGGTAGCTTATGGTACCGTCTCCATACTTTCTGCATTTTATTTTCATTTTCATGATTAAAGCAAACAAATGAACACATCCCTGACACCTATCAATTTACACTTTGCCAAGCTTATTCCACAAAGAACCTTGAGAGCAAGACAAAGCAGGGTTCATTGCCCACATTTTACATTCAGAGAATTTGATATTTGCAGAGAGGGTGGGGAGGGGACGTTTTCATCAAGGACAGACACACAGTGGCAGAGTGATGGAGCCGGCATTAATTCAACTCCTGGTGGAGGGCTCCTTGGACTACGTTCACCTTGACATGGAAGACACAACTGCTCCTACTTGCAGAAAAATCTCTACAAGGCTTGGGTTGGCCCAAGAACAAAGAGGGCACCAAGACACTTCTGGGCTCCAGCTTCTCTGCCAGTCTACCCACCTTCACATCACTCTGCTCTCCAACAATGAACTTTTTTTTTTTTTAAAGATTTTATTTATTTGACAGGGAGAGAGAGACAGACAGAGAGACAGAGAGCATAAGCAGGGGGAGAGGCAGAGGGAGAAGGAGAAGCAGGATCCTCGCTGAGCAGGGAGCCCGATGCGGGGCTCGATCCCAGGACCCCAGGATCATGACCTGAGCCGCAGGCAGACGTTTAACCAGCTAAGCCACCCAGGCGCCCCTCCAACAATGAACCTTGACGTCACTGGTCCAGTAAATGTTTCCTAACGCCGAGACAGAAGGCTGGGACTCCTAGGCAGTTCTCTGCAGCAACCTGCTTCGTAATCACACCAGCCCATTCTCTCTGTGAACTTTCTTGCCTATTTCCTCTTTGTGAGTTGGGATGCTGCCCGAGTGGGGTTTTCCAACTTCCCACCTCCCTCAGATAGAACACAGACTACGAAGTAACACTGTGCAAGTGCAACACGGTGGTTAAGGATCCAGGATGCTGGCATCAGAGAGACCTATACATGGACCCTGTTCTGTGCTTCACCCCTGTGAACCTCCATTTCCTCGACTGTATAAAGGGGATAATAAAACTCTAAGGACAACAGTTTTTTTGTTTTCAGTTTTGTTTCCCTTACCTAGCATTTCTTACTCCTATTTCTGGAAGCATGGTGTCTGTGTCCACTTAAGCACAATTTTTCTACCTCTTACTGTGATTTGGATGGGACCATCCATTTCATGTCCCTGACTCCTACCACAGAAATGGTGACATAACCCAAGCAAAACAACCACAGTCCTTTCCTGGGGATGGACAGGGATGTAGGAAAGGGGTATGGCTCTCTCTTTCTAAGATCCTAGGCATGAAGGACCATCAAAGCCTGTATATAGCTGCCAGGGTCCACCTCCAAACCCGCATGAGGAAAACCCAACTCAAAATGCAGCCCACACACAGCAAAGTTGACACAGAGAAATTGTCCGCATCATATCACCTGCACTCTTGGATTCTGCTGGGTCTGAAGTCAGCACACTTGTTGAATTTCCCAGTTACATAAGTGAACACATTCCATTTTTCCCATAATCGCTTTTGAGTCTCTGTTATTTGCATTCGCAAGTCCAGGTTCTCATATATCCTTCTGAAATATCCTTTAGAAAGTTATTGTGAAGATTAAGCAAGTTACTGTTTAATCACACACTTAATATAGTATCTGGTGCATTTCTAAATGTCCAAGCAGTGGTGGTGGTGGTGGGAAGATAACTGTTATCATTAATAGAACTGTAGTGGACCCCTGTCCCAGAAGGAGGACTGCCCTTCTGCTTGGCTCTCCAGCTCGGCTTAGTGACCAGCAAATAAAACCTCTGCCACAGCCTGGTCATGTGACCTTGGCCAGCTCTCTCTCCACCTGGCCCAGAACCAAACTTCCAGGCTCTGGGAAAGACCCATACCTGTTTTGATGGAGCCAATTGCTTCTTCTTCTGAGTGTCTTAGTACCTAGGACATGAAGCCATGAATGACACTGTCCTCATCTATCCTTTACTTGTTGTCATCCCCACTGGTATGTGAGCTCTCTGGGGGAAAGAAACCGTATCTCATTCTTCTTTAAACCCCATGAGCCCCTCATATGGTAGTTGCACCACTAAAGAATTTTGTGCTGTTTCATAAACAGATGAGAACCAAGTATTCTTAAAAATTAGAAAGGGAATAATGGGGACTTTTGCCAACTCACAGAAGCTCACTTATTTTTTATCTTCCAGAGGACACTTACAGTCCACAGTATGTGCTTGGAAAAATGCCTTCTGGTTACCAACAGTACTGCTCTACCTGGGGCCAGCCTAGGAGGCAAGGAAGTGAAGTAGAGTTCTTACCAATAAGCATCACACAGGACAAATCTGTGCATGCTGATGAGTTGTTTCTGGCTCATCCCTCACCCTGTCTCAGTCCCATTCATTGGACACTGTAGATTTCATCCACCCTCCTTTATTCCAATTCTGGAACTCACTGCCTCCATTCGGGCCTTGGGAATAGCTTCCTTATTTGCTTCCTACAGTTCTCTCCCACTTCCAACCTACTGCCAGTAGATCAGCCAGTGTGAACTTTCTAAAGTGCAAATCTGACAATGGCTACTGAGCAGCTGGTTTAAAACCTTAATGACTCCCTTAAGATAAAGTCCACACTTCTTAGCCTAGAAATAGAGTCCCTTTAGGATTTGACCCCTATCAATCTCTTCAGCCTCATCAACCAAACTTGTCCCTCTGCCTCATGATAACTTGAATAGGGTTTGTAAATTGCTACATTGCCTTGCTCTTCAATAACTTTGCACCTATGACTCTCTCTCCGTGGAAAATCATTCTCCCTTCTCTCCCTATCTGCATCTTACTGATCTTGTTTGTCCTTTAAAACTCCACTAAAATGTCACTCTTCCTGGCCAGCTTTCACTGGACTGAGGGGCACTCTCTCGTCTGAGCGCTCATATCATGGGCCACATTTTCTCATGAGCTCCATGGTAGCAGGGACATTGTTCATCTCTGGGTCCCCAGAATGTATTTCAGGGCCATACAGAGATGTAAAGACTCTAAAACAAATGGAATGAATGGACACCAGTGCTAATAAAGAGGATGATACATTCGAGCACACCCTTAGAGATTAAGTGTGCACTGGCTAAGTAAGGAAAGGCTAGAGGACATCCTTCCTGACTGTCCCCAAATTCCTCTTTCTCCCCACCTTTTTCCATAGCTCATATTGGTATGATATTGTAGAAGCAGTTGGCCAATTTTAATTGCCTTGTGTATGGTGGTTTGCATATATACCTAGCTCCTATCAGCAGGAGAGGGAGCTGTTCAGGGCAGACACTGTGCCTCATTTTTCTAGGCGTCCCTTATAGGGCTTCACAGGAAGGAATACAGTGCACAGGTTCAAAGCATGAGCTCTGGAGATCAGAAAAGACCTGTTTTCAAATAGTAGTTCTGGCATTTACTCCCTTAGTGATTTTGCCCAGTTTACTAAACCTCTGTAAGCCTTCATTTCTTTATGTCTAAGATGAGGGGAGAAAAGCGCCTGCCTCATAGGATTATAGCTTAACCTTATAGATTAAATGTACTATTACATGCATTCATTTATCCAATGAATATTCATTGAATGCCTCCTGCATGCATATGGAAATAAAACAAGCACCATGTTTATTCTCACGGACAGTCAAGTCTAAGAGGTGACAGACATTAGCACACACATAAATATGTCATTTCCAAGTTTAATAATCGCAATAAAGGAAAGAAGTAAGGAGGCATAGTTTAGATTATGGGTTGGGGGATGCCATATGAGGAAGCAACATTTAGGCTGAGAACTGAAGAATGAATAAGAGATGCAGCATGTGCCAAGGCCCTGTGATGGAAGGAGGGCACAATCTGGTGTGTAGCAGGCTCATTAAATGCTGATATGCCATCAGGGGAGGTTGGACTCATTAGTGATGAGAAGCTTGGGCTCCGGAACCAGCCAGTCTGAATTTAAATCCTGGCTCTGCTACTGACTAGTGAATGACTTTAGGCAAATTTCTTAATTCTCTGGGCTTTGATCATCTCATGTGTAAAATGGGAATAATAGAGCTCTGTCCACATTGAGTTATTGAGAGGACTAGACGAGGTAATTTATGTAAAGCATTTAGAACAGTGTCTGGCATATCCATAGCACTCTTTAAATAACAGCCATTCATATCATTAATTCTTTTTTTCCTCTGAAGTTTTTACACTGATACTATTATAAAGGAGGAGGCAAAGATCTTGTCTGAAGAAGACATATCCAAGCTAGAAAATGGAAAAGAATAATGGGAAATTACGGAAGGTTGTCCAATAAAATACCAGGAACTCGGTTTGCCTTTTTGTAAAAGGTATAATCCCTGCCTCTAGGGTCAGCACACTTTAGGATGCCAATGGCACTCCTGAGATACCTCCAGAGGACTCCCTCTGGCCTGACATCAGTTAGCTGGATTTGGACAAGGTCACTGAGATTCCTGAAAGAAAGTACAACTCTAAGGCAGGGTATTATTTAAAAATTCATAGGATTAAAGCAAAAAAACAAAAAACTCTAGGGATTACCTCTTTTCTTTTAAAGATGCTTTTGTTGATTTAATATCTATCTAGAAGCCAGCAAAATTGCTGGTTTATTTATTCTGTAGCTTCTGAGTGTCTTCCTTGCCTGTGTGCTCTCTCTCCTCTCCCTGTTACAGGCCATAGATAGGGTTAAGAAATATCTATTTAGGTCTTAAGTTACTACACACTTGAAGGAGAAAGTTCTGGGGGCAGGCCTGTGATAAGGATGAGAGGGCTGGATACAGTTGTGGGAGTCAGGCAGGCAGCTTACCCAACCTCCAACCTCCCCACAAGTCAGACAGCCCCCTGGCCTTCCTTGCTTGTTTCAATCTGTGAATGTTTCCCAGAAAGAAATAGTAACTTCTCCTTTTTCTGGCAGGAGTGCCTGATGAAACTCCTTGAAAACAGGGCCTCTCCCTCCCCTTCATGCTGGCCTCACACATGTTAATGCAAATGAGTCCTGACCCAGCCAGGGGTCTGTGGGAAGGCTGCCAGGAGCTTTAGAACAAACATGCAAAGAATGTTATTTCATTTCTGGCATCCTGGGGAAAGAGGGACCCAGAGAGGGAAGTTGGGCAGTTGTTGGGGCGGGGGGAGGTGGTGTTGTGGAGAGGGAGAATGAATGTGAATGCTTACTGCAGTAAGGCTGAAACAAATTGAAAGGATGGGAGGAAATTAATATAAATAAAAGGTCTATCAGGTGCCAGGAATTGACATATAGAATATTTTTTTTCATTTGACATATACATTTTGAGGTCGAATTTTTTTATTCCCACTTTCGGGATGCAGAAAAAGGCTTGGTCTCAAAAGTTAGACATATTTTTTCAAAGGTTACCCAATGATGAAATTTAAATGCAGATTTTAAAATTTTGAATTCTGTGCTGTATCCTCTCAATGAGGCTGGCTTATGGACTTCCAAAAAAACCTGTGAGCACAACAAGCCCACATCCTAGGACTCTCTTCACCCACTTCCTCCTCTCATCCCTTCCTGCCACTCTTCTAACTCCAGATTCCTTATCTCTTACACCAGGATGATTACAACAGCTCCTAAGTGTCCCTAATCTAACCCACACTCCACAGAGATCATTCTAGGGTCCGACTGTGGCCTTCTCACTGCTGCTCAGAACGAATCATCGGTTCCTTAGTCTGCATTACCAGGCCTTGCAAGTTCTGCCTCTCCAACCTCATACAGTATATATCTCAACTATCCTGAACCTTCTGCTGTTCCTTTATGTGTCCCTTTAATTTCCCACCTTCTTGTCTTTATTTCAGCTGTTCCCTGTGCCTAGGATGCATTGACTTTCCGAATTCTAAATGGTCAACGCTATCCACTCTTCCAGACCCAGCTCAAATGCACTTCCCCCAAGGTACACTGGCTGTGAGAGATCACAACCTCCTCAGAATTTCCATGCTTTTATTATGGGCAAATCACCCTCCACCTCGGAATAATTAGCTGCTTACAAGTTTGTTCCCAACACTGGACAAAGTTCTCTCAATCTGAGCTATAAGATTTCAAATTTCAGCCACATCACTGCCTATAAGAGGAATGCATAGGAACATACAAGTATGGACTCTGGAGCCAGGCATCTTGTGTTAGACTCACGGTTCTGCCATTTACCAGTTAGGTGGCCTTGAACAAGCCTTTCTGTTTTAGTTTTCTTATATATAAAACAAGGATACTATAGTACCTACCTCAGAGAGTACCATATTGTGAAGAATCAAAGAGTTAGTGTGGCAGGGAGTCAGAACTTGGTAAGTGGTCGATCACGACAGTGACTGGAAGGCTGGGGCCATGTCATTGCTCTGGTCTTGACTAAATCATAGATGCTTACATGAAGTACCAACTCCATCCATTCAACCTGCAATACCTATTTCTGCCCTTTGGTGTTTGCTGAATTGATAACCTACTAAATGCCAGGTCTTATGTTAGGGGCTCACAGAATCCTAAAGCATGGGTTCTAAAACATGCCTACTCTTGGATCACTGACAATCTTGGCTCCCTCTCATCATGAGAATTGTATTTGAGATGGGTTCAAGGAACAGTAGAAGAAAAAAAGAAAAAGGGAAGGCACCTCTTGTTATGTCAGATATTTGGTGAAAATAATCCCAAATTTGTCACATCTTATGTCCAAAGGACTCCTGAAAGATGCTCAGAGACAACAGAGAAATGTGAGCAACTTCACAGTGGGCAGGACAATTAGCTGATCATGAGTCCCCTTTATGGTCATCTTTGAGGAAGATCTACTAAAGAAATGTCTTGTATGCACTTGGTATGTACTTGATATTGAGCACCTACTGTGTACTGAATACCTACGCCTGGGAGCTGGACATGTGTTAACCACTTCACACTTGCCTCACAGCAAAACTAATGTAGTAAATAGCAGTACCCTCACCTTACAGGCGCAGACACTGAGCCAGGGAAAATAAGTATCTTATATAGCCAGAAACTACCTGACATTTGAACTGACCCTAGGGCAAACTGACTCCAAACCCCAGGCTCTCTGCCGCTCGTACACCCAATATGATAAGGGGCACATGGATGCTTGGATCCAAGTATGCTTGGATGGAGGACAATAAAGCAGCAGGTAGTCTGTAGGGGACTTAAGAGCCCTTGTCTAGCCCAGCTCTAACACTGATTCTCTAAGAGATGGAGGACAGGCCTATGACCTCCCTGAGCTTCAGTTTCTCCCATAAAGAGAGAAGGTTCGGGTCAATGATTTCCAAAGCCTTGAGTTCTATTAGGCTGTATTTCAAATGTGAAAGCACAACAGGTTGTTGGTAAATGGGAGAGACTGTCCTTGGGGGAAAGAAGAACAGAGCAGAAAAAAAATGCCAGAAATCTGTATTGTGTCTTGCCTCTGAGTTTCCACACATCATTCATGGTGATCCCCTGCAGTCTGCTAACACCTTTCCAGTGATGACCCTCAAGACTGCTCACAGCAACAGCCTCCTTTACAGGTGGAGGTGGGATTCAGGGGGGCAGGCAGCCCTTTTGCATGCAGTGATGGACCCACTGCATGCGGGGCCAGGGGCTTCTGATGCCCCCAAACCTGATAACGGGAGCAGGGAAAATTTAGGAGACCTGGCTTCTAGCCTGGGTCCAATCCTATCTTCAGTTCCTACAGTTCTTGAAATCAGAGGAGGAGGGGATTTCTCCATCCAATTCCTTCATTGTAACAAGGAAGAAACTAAAGTTCAAGAAAAGGAAGCTTTTTGTCTAAGGTCCCTCGTAGATGGGCGGATGGGCAGCAAAGCTGAACAAAGAACCTAGAGTGGCAGGTTGCAATCCCATCCCAGGAACCTCTTATCATGCTGAGCTGTCTCTGCTTCCCCTCTAACAAGGTGACCCTAAGGTAGAAGGTGGAGGTCAAGGCTTCTTGGAAAGAACCCTGCATGAGCTGACAGGACCACTATATATTATTCCTGGCTCTGCTTTGACTGTGAAGTCTATGAGTCTCTCAGGGCCTCAGCTTCCACAGCTATACACTGAGAGAGTCGACCTAGATTAGACATTCTGAATTAACAAACTGCAGGTGAATTGTGACTTATAAAATTGGTCTGTGTGACCAATTTTAAATTGGTTGCCAGCAAGTACTGATTAAGAGATTTCACTTAAACTCTTAGATTTACGGCTTAGAATATTTTTCAACACTGGGTCTATACTCTCACATAGTAATAATCATCTAGAGCTAAGTGTTCTCTGCTCCATTTCTAGTTTACCACAGTCTCCACTCCCTATCATAAATAACCATCTGGCCATGTTGACTCACTGACGTCACTTAAAAGTGCCTCCTTACAAAGCCTAGCTGAGAGTTTACCCCATCTCCCTTAGCCTCCTGATGCCCTGAGTATGAGACTCTCACTGACCCCCTGAGATTACCATCCCAGTGAGGGCCAGCACTGGAATGTCTTCTGATAGGGACCTAGCAAAACTCTAATCTCTGCCTCTGTCTTCACATGGTAAATACCAGTAACTACACTGGATTTAGGAACCAACCTAATCCAGTATGAGCTCATCTTGGTCCTTAACTTGTTACATTTATAAAGGCTTTATTTCTAAACAAGGGCATATTCTGAGGTTTTGGGTAGACATGGATATTTTTTTGGGTGGAGGTGGGAGCAGAGGTGGTGCATTATTCAACCCAGTGCAACCCCTCCTCTTACTTCCTCAGGCAGACTTTGCAGTAGATCTGTAGAGCAGGCCTGCAGTAGACCTGGCTGGATTAGTGGCCCTTCCTCAGTGCTCTCACAGCCCCTGGACTTTCCCATCAGAATACGAAGTGAAGCATCATGGAACGGTGTCGTCTCTTCTGCTTCCCCACCATAACTGTGAGCTCTATAAGGACAGAGGCCTTGTTTGGCCTGGTGACTTCTGCATCCCAAGTACCCAGCTTAGTGTGAGACACTTTGTAGATGCCCAACAAATATGTCCTTTTCCTGAGCATTCTGCACTGCAGTCAGTTACTAAGAATAGAAAAAGTTGTTCTTAGATGTTTCCAGAACTGAGCTGAGCCCAAAGTGCTCCACTATGGCCCAACACATGCCCTACTCAGGGTACCACTCATTGGTTCCCCAAATGTGTGAGGACCCCACTCTTTCCCTTTCTTTTTTTTTAAAGATTTTATTTATTTATTTGAGAGAGAGAGAGAGAGAGCATGAGCAGGGCAGAGGGAGAGAGACAAGCAGATTCCAGGCCGAGCTGGGAGCCTGACACGGGGATCGATCCAGGACCCTGGGATCATGACCTGAGCCAAAGGCAGACACTTAACCTACTGAGCCACCCAGGCGCCCTTCTTTCCCTTTCCCTATATCAAATGCCACCTCCCCCCGGACTCTCAAGTCAGCCCAGCCTATTCTACACACCATGGTAGAGGGTCAGAGTAGTCATCACAAAACATAAGTTTAAATATAACCTGCCCCTCCTCAAGCTTTTCTTCACTCCCCACTGCCTGCAGAATAAAGTCCAGCTTCTCTGCCCGGCATTCAAGGCCTAGCTTTCCAGCATGGCCTCAGCTCCCACCCATCCACCCTCTATGACTTCATGCAAGCAGTCTGTGCCCTATCCCTCCAGAACTCTGGCCAGTGTCCCATTCCTGAATGAAATCTTGACGCAGTTTGAGGAAAGAAACAGCCTGCCTGAGAGTCCCCAGCAGGTTTTAGGAGCCTCACTGTCTGTCAGCTGAAAAACAGCTTTATTTTTCCTCTACTGAGTCTCTCTTGGCTTGAGATGCATGGCTGTACATGCTTCTGGCTTGAGGACAGCTCTTCCCCTCTCTGGGGCCCCAACTGTGCACTTTGGAGAGGTCAGCATGACCTGATGCTAGAGGGAGTTGAGTCTTGAGTCGCTAGGCTGCCTCTGTCACTACCCCCCACCCCACCTCCCAACCAACAGGACAGGGCACCACAGCCACGGAGCATTCACATTCCATTCAGGTTTGGGGGCATCAGAAGCCCCTGGCCCCTGCTTGGCTCTGGGACCCTTGGCTACACCTTGGCTGTTGGCTCCAGACCATATTATGGGCTCAGACCCTTGTATTTAGGCTGGGGTGGGAAGGGGGTGGGGTGGGTGGGGAATGCACAGAAGGATGAAAGAACAGAGATCTTGGGACTGAGACAAAGACCGAGAAGTGGTAAGTAAGGGAGAAAGTGACAAGACATGCACATGCAGAGATGGCAAGTAGAAGAGAAGGACACACAGACCAAAAAAAAAAAAATGGATGGGAAGTCAGGGTGACACCAAGAGAGGCACCATCCATGACCAATACTGAGAGAGAAGAAAGTGAGAGGGGAAAAAGAGTAAAACAATAAAGAAATGGACAAAGGGGAAAGGAAGGAAGAGATGTTGGAAAAATAGAAGGGGATGCAGGGAGGGAATAAGGGAGGGAGATGGAAGGAAGGAGGGGGGAAGGAGGGGAAGAAGGCAGAAAAAGTAGAGGAGAGGGAGAAGGGAAGTGGTAGGAGGGAGGGAAGGAGGACTGAAGAGAAGAAAAAAGAACTGAGAAAGTATCACACTGGGAAGAAAAAGCCAGTAAAGAGCAGGACAAAAATTGTCAGGCCTGTCCTGGCTCTTTGCCCTGGTGTGTCCTGGATCAACCTTGGGCCTCAGCCTCAGCTCACATTGGTCCAGAGGCTGTGGCCCAGGGCCCTGGTCAACATGGCAGGCTTCTTCCGTGCCTATCCTCTTTCCCCTAAATGCTGAAAGTCCCCTCAGAAATTAGGCCTGGTCACACTGGGGACGTGGCTCAGGAGGCCCATTAATCAGACAGGGTTACTGAAACTGAAAGACGGAAGTATGGGGCCTTAAAGCTGAATGGACTCTTCCATTCAGACTCAAACTCTCCAGTCACCAGGGCTTGAGTGCATCTCCTTGCCTCCATTATCTCTTGAGATGCACAGCCTGCAAATTCATGAAATGGTCCTTTGGGTTAGCTCATTCAATCCCTCTTCTACGAATGGAGACCCAGAGGCCTCCAAAGGGGACAAATCCTTGCCCCTGGCCTCACAGCAGCTTAGAGACCCTCAGGTCTCTTGACTCCCATCATCTGGGCAAGCACTTTTGGAAGCAAGATGACTCTCAGGTCTCTTGCCTCCCATCATCTGGGCAAGCACTTTTGGAAGCCAGCCTTAGACGGCTCCTGATGACTTTCATGCTGTTTCCAGTAAAGTCTGTGCTGATTCTTGGCATAAAGAGAGGAAATGAAGAGGGTAGGGTAGGAATGTAAATAAAGGGAAACTTTGGGATTTCATCTAATATATAATTATAGTATCCATGGCGGTGGCCTTGACTGCTTCTGCAATGTGCTGCCCGGGCTGTGCCCAAGTAGGGGTGGGGTCCTGGGGGCAATGGGGGCCCAGCAATGCTCCCTCCATCCAAAGGCTCCAATCTCTCTGGGCTCTTGGAATAGCATCCTTGGGCTGGGAGCCTGGACTTTTTTGCAGAAACATGTGGCAGTCTGGAGACACTGGGAAACGACTCAACAGATGAGAGCTGGGGGTCCTGCGGGCTCAAAAATGGCATGGGGAGCTCATGGCTAAGAGAAGCAGAGGTCCTTGTACAGGCTCGGAGCTCACCTGTGGGTATGGCCGGGCCAGGACTGCAGAGGCAGGAGGAAGTTTGGTCTTTGGTGGTAGTAGTCACACAGCTTTTGGTGTCAGGACTGAAAATCTGTTTTCCATATTGTTTCCAACTCATCTGGGCATCCATGGGTCTTTGCACAAAAGATCCCTCGGAACAGATTCTACCCCCTGGTCCCCAGCTAGTACTTCTCATGATCTAGTGTGGAAATTTTGAGTTCAGGCTCTGGAAATAAATGAGCTGAATTCAAAGCTTGGCTTCTCCTCTTATTGGCTTTGAGGCTTTGGTCAAGTTATCTGAACTCTCTGTGCCTTAGGAGCCTAATCTCTTGGCTAAGAATAATAGTAATTGCCTTAGAGAGTTGTTCAGAGGATTAAATTAGCTAAGGTTTATGGTAGGTATGTAGGTAGGTAGGCAGACAGACAAATCTCAAGGTAGATACAGAGACACAGAGATAGGGTACTAGAACGACCTAGGTAGTATAGTACTACGTCGATGTCCCCTGAATATCTGGTAAGAAACCACAGTTAGAAGTTGTGAATGAGTGAAGGGGAAAAGTCAGTGTCTCCAGATTTCGGCACTGACTTGGAAATGTATTCAAATCATTCAACAACTATTTATTGGATTCTTTACTGGCATCAGTCACTGTTCTAGGCACCAGGGATACAGGATAAAAAGGCAGACCCAGATCCTACTCTATGCAGCTGACAGTCCAGTGAGAATAGACAGACAACAAACAAGCAAACAGATACTAAATCATTCTAGCTTTAGTAAGTACCCGGCTTTGTGTGTCTATGTGTGGCAGGCAGGATCTACTGCAGATAATGTGGTCAAGGAAGGCCTTTGTAAGGAGACGGCATGACATGTAATTACAAACATGAAGGAGAAGGGGAACCATCATGGGAACCAACAGGGGAAAAGCCAGGAGAGGTCCACCCTGGGGAAAGGGAAGAGGTAGAAGCAAAGACCTTGAGGAAGGAAGAAACTGCTACATTCTAGCAAATGTCTGGGGACGATTAGTAAAGGGCCAGTGTGAGAGGTAAAGGTTAAATGTGCTCTCCCACTGGAATGCTGTGGACACAACAGTGTCAACGTGGCAACCCCAGGCCCGACTGCTTAGGTGAAGATTGCTGTCACTGATGGAAATGACAGTGGTGTTTCTCATCCTGCCATTTATTAAGTACTGACAATGAGCTACACACCATCTCGTGCTCTTTACGTGTTTCAGTTCATTGAATCCTCACAATGCCCTATGGAAAAGGTCCTCTTGTGATTCCATTTCGCAGATGAAAACCCAAAACTCAGAGAGGTTAAGAAATTTGCCCAAGGCCACACTGTGGATAGGTGCAAGAGCCGAGGTAAAAACATCCCTCTGTCTGACTTCAAAGGCCTAATTTAAAAATATGTACGTGGAGGGGGGTGGGAGGGATGGGGTGGCTGGATGATGGACACTGGGGAGGGTATGTGCTATGGTGAGCACTGTGAATTGTGTAAGACTGATGAATCACAGACCTGTACCCCTGAAACAAGTAATACATTCTATGTTAATAATAAAAAAAAAAACTTACAAAAAAAATAAGTACGTGAGGTGGTGAGTGGATAGGGGCATGTGGACTCAAAATGTCTATAGCCCTCCCCACTGTTGATCTTTGAAAAATGGGGTGATCGAGAAAACCCTTCATGAGCACATGACCTTATGAAAAATTCAAAGCACCTCCTCATCTACTACTCATTTTAATCTTTGTGACGATGTGAGGAGGTATAACTAATCATCTCATTTTATGGATCAGATTAATCAGCTCCATTTCCCAGATGAGAAGGATGAGCATGAAGTACTCTCCCTGGGGATCTGCAGGCTGCAGTCTGGGTCTGCCTGGCCCCCAGCGGTCCTTCCGTTGCAAATGGTTGCTTGCAGTTCGAAGCCTCTCCTGCCCTCATGCTCTGACAACTCCACACGTGTGGTGGACAAGGACAGGGAGAGCACATGGGGCGAGGGGAGGGGAGGGTGGGTGTTAGAGTCAGCCTGGGTATGAATCTCTGCTCTATTTCTTCTTGTCATGTGATTTGGGGCAAAATGTTTACCCCTTTAAGCCCCAGTTTTCCCAACGATGAAACAGGAGGTGATGACGATGAGGATGATATCAGATCCATAGGGTTATGGCGAGGATTAAATGAGATGGTACATGTAACATCCCTAGTGTGGTTCCTGGCACATGGTGAATGCTCAATCGACTATTACTAACCCCACTACTGCTATGATCCAGGAAGTGCTGGAAGCACTGAGAATCAGGACTCTGGTGTAGTCTGCATCCCCACCTCAGTGTGCATGTCTCAGAGCACAGAGTTTAATGTTTCCATTTCACAGATGACAACATCAAGGCCAGGGGAGGGGAAAGAACCGGCCCCAGGTCTCACTGGGAGTAAGTGTGGGAACTGCTATCTGACTCCTGACCTTAGGCTCTTTTTTTCACAATGCCTGCTCTTCTCCAGGGCTCTGGTTTTCTTTTTACTCCTCTCCTCCAACTCCACCCATCCCTGCTGAGAAGGAATCCCTCCCCTGAGCCTCTGGTCCCACCGTGGATATTGGCACATGGTTGCAGTACCCAGGCTCCCTTGGCATTCTTTTCACAGAGCGGAGGCCATGGAGGTGAAGGACGGGCCTGGGGCAAGCCTTCAAATGTGTGGGAATGAGCCCCCCTCCCCACCCAGGAATTGGGCCTGGCTGCTGCTGCATGTTTGCTCAGGACTCTTTGGCAGTCATCCATGATTAGAGAAAGGCAAGGCAGCCAAGACAAGACAGAGGCTAATTACCTTGGGTAATAGGAAATTGAGGAATGGCGACAAGAACAGTGTCTAGGTCTTTAGCCAGCCAAGGGCAGGGACCATGAATGCCTAGCCCGGCCTGACCCGTCCACCCTGAGTGGAGATTCCTGTTCGGGGGTCACTCACCAGTTCCAACAACCTAAGGGTGCAGGAGCTGGCCACACTGTCAGACCTTCTGGGACCCTCTCCTCTGCTGCTCTTTGTTTGTTTTCATTCAAAAGCAAAACAAATGGAACAAACAAGGAAATTCAATTTAAACAGGGCCCAAATGCTGATGTTTCTGTTTTGCTACACCAGGGTGAGCTTAGGACAGAAAATCAGCCTTGACTTTCACTCCTCCAATTGGTCTCAACCCTGTGTGCTGTGTAAAATTACATGGATGGAGGGGCTGCAAAAGCAATTTGCCTTCCCAGGTGGAGAGGAGAGAGGGAGTGGGCATTCAGAGAGAGAAACAGAGAGACAGACAGAGAGGAATCCAAACTCAACTAAGAAATAGGACAGAGAAACTGAGTTATATACAGACAAACAGAAGTTAAGAGAATAACAAATAGAAAGGCAAAGAAGGAATGACTGGGAGAATGGCAGATAGACAAAGAGAGTGAGCTATGCAGAATATACTTACACAGAGAGGGAATGAAAGGCATGAGAGATGAACAGAGATGCAGGGAGGCACAGTGGGGTAAAAGCAAAGTGAGAGACGTAGAAAAGTAGGAAGGGCAGAAGCCCAGGAGGAGAAGGAGAGAGAGAATGAGAAGAAATCTTGTGGCAAATGTACGCATTTTCTGAACCTCAAACTGGGGTGGACCTAACACACCTTCACTTTGAAAGTGTTGAAACTGCAGAACAAGGAGACGGCATGAATGTTTAGCCCAAGGTCCCAGAGACAGAAGTGGCAGTAGTGAGATGTGAACTCAGACTACCTGCCTGAGAGGCTGATCCTCCACGCCTGTGCTACCTGAATCCTATTATAGCTCTGGCAGTTGGTCCATGGGGGATCTGGTGCCCTGTGCTTAATTAAAACTCAGGGGTCTGGACCCATGTTCTCTTTTCATCCTATTTCATTCCCAAAGGATCCTGGATGGTCCTTTTTTCCAGGGCTAGCAGCACCCCAACCTGCCCCATAGGGAACGGCTCTTCCAGGATTATACTTGTGAAAGATACAGATAACCAGTGATGGAGTCAAGGAGAAAAAAAACAGTAACTATGTGCAAGGCATTCTGGTAAACCCTGCCTGTGGAGTTTCTCACTTAATGCTCTTCCCTTTAACCCTACAAGATCAAAACAATTACCAGCTCCCTGTTTCCAGAGGAAGACACTGTGGTATAGAGCAGTGAGAACTGGCTTTCCCCAGGGCAGGTTCTGAGGACAAGGAAGAATCAGGATTTGCACTCAGCTCAGTCTGTCCTCCTCCTACTGCCACACACAGCCTTTTCGACCCGAATTAGAAAACTAATTTTGGTAAGGGACGAGCAAGCAAAAAATTTGAAACCCCAAGAACTGACAGTATAACTATTTTAAAACTCAAGACTGAGTGGTCAGACTTCACGGAAGGAAAGCCACCAGCAGGATGAGAGATGGGGTCCAAACCACACCCTGGGCTCCTTGTCAGAACAGCCCAGATTCCACAGCCATTAATAAAATCAATTTCAAAAATAAAATAAAGACGTGTTCAGAGTTAGGGATGACAGCTCATGACAAACACATTTCCAGGACAGAAGAAGAAAGGATGGTCCTATGTCAAGAGGTGGGAAGGGGGTAGGGGATATCAAGAAGAAAGGAAAAGAAGAGGTGAGGGAAAACGATCATCACTTCTAAAGGATGTCAACTGATTTGTCAGCTCTCAGTGTTAACTGCTTTTGGGGTTCCATAAAACATTTCATTGCTCTCTACATAATGGGCCTGTAGGATTTCAGACTGGCTAATGCCAAGACTCCATAACGTCACCCAGAGACAGGATTACTGCTTGTGTCTCAGTCGATAGGAACCACCTGCTGGGGCTCTGTCCCTCTCTACTAGATGCTATCCCAGTAAGTCGGCAAAAGGAGGGGAACGGAGTTAAAATTATTTTTAGCACAACAAGGACAACAAGAACAACAGTGGTAACAGCTAACACTTCTCACACTCTTACTGGGAGCTCATCACCAAGTGGAGAGCTTTTGTGCACTATCTCATCAAATCTTCTTCAGGTCCCAGTGAGTCAGACACTGTCATTATCCCCATTTTCACAGAGGAGGAGATGGAAGCTCAGAAGGTTGAGAAGCACACTCGGTGTCACACAGCTGATAAGTGCAGGGAGACACTGGAACCCAGATCTGTCTGTCTGTCTCGAGTCTATACCCATAATGGGGGACAGAGGAACCAGAAGTCAGCCATCTTGAAATCTTTCAAAAATGCTACTTTCTTCATATAATCGTAGTTTTGAGAGTTGGAAAAGACCTTATAGCTCTTAATCCAGTCACACACTTGTGTATTATATAGATGGGTGATCCTAGAGCCCAAGAGGTTAGTGTCAGCACTTACTGATTAAGAAGCTATGGAGTCATGCTCTCAAGATCTAGATCCCAAGTCACCACTTGAGGCCTGAGGCAAATGCTACTTCCTCTAGGAAGTTTGCCGACATGTCCCACCAGAAGAGATCTGATAGCCTATGGTATTTTGGAGATTCCATTCCCAGAGCTCTCACTGTCCCCAATTGATTTTGCCATTCTGACAAACTGAAACTTGGGCCCCCACATCTATGAGATAATCAGTGGCAGAGCGAGGGTCAGAGGTCCAATTTCTAGCTTACAGTGATATTCTTGAGTTTGGTGCATGAATCTGTTGGGTGTTACCAAAGAGCCTGAATATGTTGGGTATTCAAAAGTGTGCCATGGTATTTAGAAAAGTGGTATCTTCCAGAGGAAGTAGGGATGGGATGTGGTTTGGAGGTGAAGGAGATTCGGATGGTGGAGGGATAATACTTACTGAGCACATACTTAGTTACTGTGCTAGGGTGTTTCTTACTTAAATCTCATGCAACTCTACAGCCTAGGTTTTATTATTACCTTCTTACTGAGGCTTATAGAGGTAAAGCAACTTATCTAAGGTGACATAACTAAAAATGTCAAAGCCAGATCTGATTCCACAATCTGTGGCCTTTCATACCATCATTAAGTTATAAGTCATTTGAGAATTAAACCTTTGTCTTCGTCACATTCATACCTGCATTTCTTAGCTTAGTATCAAGTCATAGGAAGTCCTCAGAAAATGTCTGATGAATAAATAAATGAGTTATGAATAAGTAAAAACGTGAATGAATGAAAGAAGTGATGAATAAGTGAATGAGTGATGGAGTATATGAGTGGATGAACAGACGGATGGATGGATGGAGAAAGAGAGGAAAGGGGAGAGAAAAGGATGGAAGGAGGGAGGGATTCATGATTAGGTAAATGGGTCGGTGAGTAAATAGAAGAAAAACAAATGATTTCAATAACTGGTGAAATTGGTTGCTAAGGGAAGTGGCCTATAGTTTCATAATTAGGATACATGAAGACAGCTTATCTCTAGAATTCTATGTAATAGTTTATGATGGATGTATCTCAGTGTGACAATACTCACTGAATGGAACAAAAGAAAGAGGAGCCCCCTTTCCCTCTGAGATTAACAGCTGAGCCTTAGAATGACTTCCTTTTGCATCTCTAGAAGTGTGAATGCAGTGACTCCAGTGTACTCTGTGAAGGAGTGATGGTGGCACTATTTCTAAGGGGAGCAGCTGAATCTAGTAAAACTAACAAATACATATGAATACAAGTATATATATACATACATGTGTGTGTATATATATATACATATATATGTGTATGTATATATACACACACACATATATATATGTATATATATATTTCAAATATGCTAATGTAATCTTTTTCAGAGGAGATATCATGGAATTGAGAAAAGAACTCCAGGCAGGCACTCCTGCCCCAGCCCTCCTTGCTAACTTGCCATGTTTCCTCTCTTGGCTGCAGATTCTTCATTACTAGAAGAAATGGTTTTGTGTTCCCTGGTCTCCCTGGGCCCTTCAGTGCTAACCCTGTAGGATTCTGTGGCTTGCTGTGGCGACACTTCTCCAATGGATACTTCTAAACCTCAGCATCTCAAGGTGCACATATGGGCTGGCCTATAAAACATTTGGTTGGCCTGGACGGATTACTCATTCCTTGCCTCCCAGACTTAAAATCGACCTGTTTCACACTCCCCACGCACCCAGCACATCTTACTTGTAGAGACCGTCGGGCTCCAGACACTTGAAGATGACGGAGTAGATACTGACTTCAGGGACCTCTCCATGGCTTCGACCAGCTGCCACACAAGATGTGCCCAGGCCAGAGAGTAAGTCATCAGCAAAACTCAGGAACTCTCCTGGAGGGAGACAAAGAAAGATGAGCTCTCCAGCTCAGGCCTTGGTGAGCAGACATTCTTGCTGCTGCCCAAACCCATGAAATGTCTGGATATCATTATCAGGAGGATTAGTGGACAAAACAAGCACAGCATATGAACATGACACAGATTAGTATCTAGCCCTAATGCCCCTGTTTAAATTTATGCTGGAATTTTCTCAACTGGAAAGCGGGCATACTAATACCTACCTTTATGAAATTATAACAAGGCTCAAATGAGGTAAATTACTGTGTACTAAAAATGCATGGAAAGGTAACAGGGGAATAATGCTTTCTGTCCAGAGTAAATTTTCTGGTCTTGTTCCTGCCATTAACTTCCTCTTCATTACTTGAGCAAGGCTGTTCCTTCTTGGGATTGCATTCTCCTTCCAAGGATGTAAGATAGGTTTCTTATCGCATGGTCACTCTTAATGCAGTGGTACTAGATTCATGAAGTGTTATGTTGAGATGGACAGAAACCTGGTCCAACTGAGGGGGAAAGAGTTCTATGACTGATGAGTGATGAAGGCCATGGGACAGGAAGGGACAGTGGAAGAGCAAGGGCAAGTGCCTTGATTTCCATGATTTCCAAAAGTCGACTGAGCCACTGGGTTTTAGGAAGCAGCTGAAGTTTACTAGAAATAGGCCTGACTAAAAAGAATAACATTTTCAAATCTAGTCTTAACTCTGTTAAGGATTTGCTGGATAGCTTGAGGCAACCGAATTCCCATCTCTGTGCCTTAGTTTTCTCCTCTGTAGAATCAAAGTGGTAGAATCACTATTAGAGCTTTGAAAAAAATAAAATAAAAACACAGATGTACACAAAGATTGAGCTATGTGAACAAACATTATGGTACTATTTAAATCAAGAAGAGTTTAGAAACAACTAAATGTTCAACGATATAGAAACAGCAATATCAATTATAGTTCAGTGATGCAATGGAATATTTTGTAGCTATTAAAAACAATATTGTGGAAGATTATGAAATTATAGGAAAAGATATTAAATTAAAAAACAGGCTGTGCTATTACAGAATAATCTAATGTTTGGTGGAAATTTTACATGTGTATCTATTTCAAAAGAGAAGGAAGAAATGAGAGCAAATACATAATAGTGGCTTTGTAAAGTGAGATAAGGAAAAATAAGAGAAAAAAATACCCATTATCTCTGTTTAAAAAAAAAAAAACTACCTACAATGAAATGTAACAAAGAAAAAAATCAATAAAAAATTACTTAAAAATAGATAAAATAAATGAGCCAGAATAAATGGCCTCTAAGTTCCCTTCCAATTCTAAAATCGGATAATTTAGGAGCAAAACAAGCATGTGAGTTATTTTATACCACACAGTATGGAATAATAGGAGGCCTCCCTACAGTTCATTCCTTCTCTTTCTTGTCTGGTATGGAATGCCTCACACTCTCTACTCACTTATTCTTACTAATAAACAAGAAGAAGATGTCCATTCAACTAAATCTTCTCTACTTGATGTTAAGGACAATCCAATATAATGGAACTATCATGGAACAGTAATATTGGCCAAGTGTCTGAGAAGACTGTGACCCGGGGAGGCAAGGAACTGGGAGGGCAGAATATACAGATCACCTCCTGTTGGTCTTTCAAAGAAAAGTTTCATTCTTCACTCACAAGTGAATGAGGTTAACACTTGTCTGACTGAACAGTCTGGATAGCCCCGGGAGTTCAGGTAAACAATGGTTCTATAAAGTATTTGTCCCTATGGTCCAATCTAGTAGAGCTGATGTGTGGTGTTCTTTGTTTTCCACTTTTTACAATGACAACTACAGTTCATAGACTCGATACATAGGTGCCAGAGGAAGTGTCTGAATCAGGCTGATGTCAGCGACACGCAGGTTCACCTGCTATTGTCGGAGAGACTTTGGACTGAATTCTATTTCCACCATTTACTGCAAGTCTCTTAACTTCTCAAAGTCTCAGTTTTCCTTTCTGTAATACGGGGTCAATAGCTCTTACTGAGTTTGGAGTCTAGAAAGAAAGGCTGAGTCTAAGAAGAAATTCTTTGTCTAGAACCAGCAGTTCTGCTAGAAAATGAAAAGGTAAATGAAAGCTTTATTAATCAAAGATTTTGGCCTCCCCTCTTTCTTCCATAGGCCTCTTATGTCAGTTTCTTCCATAGTAAAATCATAAACCAACAATGTCTCTCTGCCAATAGGTACCAAAGCAGAACAATGTATAGGGTGGAAAATAAGGAAAGGGGGAAAAACATGGAATTACTCACAGGAGGGAGTAAGGGCTTTGTTTCTCTTGGTTTCTTAGGATTTCAAGTTTGGCAGCTTACATTTGTTTTCTTTGAGCTTGGATCCATGTCTGTCTGCTTTTCAATTTGTTTCTAGATAGCCATTGAAAGAGTTGGCCCCTCGTGAGGGAATTCAGTATTCCTGTGGCCTGTATTAACCATCTTCAAGCCAAAATATGGTTGACATTCATTTACAAATGGGCATAGTTTTCCAGATATTTCAATCCATTTCAGAATAATTTGGACCCTGGATAAAAGCCT
Organism: Leptonychotes weddellii; assembly: GCF_054177405.1. Classification (NCBI taxonomy): domain Eukaryota; kingdom Metazoa; phylum Chordata; class Mammalia; order Carnivora; family Phocidae; genus Leptonychotes; species Leptonychotes weddellii. Next base: position 64,635,488 of record NC_138382.1, read on the forward strand.
CATAATATGTCTGATAGGTCAGTAAGATAGGCACACGGTTCTAAGGTTTATAGGTTTAGTTCAAGTGAAGAAACTGGATAGCATGGCATATATAACTAGTTATACGGAGGACATTCTAAGGAAACTCAGTGCCCAGTTCTATTCGGGACTAAATATACATAATGACGTTCAAATGAAAAGAGTTAAAGGGAAGAAAACTGACATTTAGTACCAGATTTTCTTTTTTTTCATTTGTCACAATACTCAATACTAATGAGTTAAATGTTAATATCTCTCTTGTAAAGTTGAGATTAAGCTCAGAAATTTAGGGAGGAACAGAGCTGAGATTTGAACCCAGATCATCCTAACTCCAAAGCCATACCTTTTCTTTTATACTATGCTGCCTCCTAGAGAAAGTTTTAAAAAAAATAGTGTTAGAAAGTGAGCTTTCTCAATTCTGTTCGGTCTGCAATTGAATTCATGCCACTCGTAGTTCTGTGGTCTTGGGGAATGAAACAATAAAAGAAATGGTCCCTGACCTTCTACAGTTTGTAATCTGACAACAGGAAGGTTTCTCAAATACAAGAACAGACCCATAAAGTAAAATGTAAGATTGCTTTTCTTGGCACTCTATTCCGGAAGGTTTAAATGTAACCTAGGTGGAGACAGGTGAATGAGGCAATCCTTCACTGTCCTCGCTCACTTAGTGGGGGCGTGGGGGGGTAGTAATTAAGAAAGGCCCGGAGGCTTCTCTATGCACAAATGCAAATCAGTACAATTCAACACATGCATCAGGGTTCTACAATACACCATACCCCAAGTCTGGCAGTGGAACAACTGAACGAACAATCCTACAGTGCAGTGGTTAAGAGGTTGAGCTCTGAATTTATGCTGTCTAGGATTAAATCCTGGTTCACCCCCACTTACAGCTTGCCTTGGACAGATTCCTTGACTCTTTACATCTATTTTCTCACATGTAAAATGGATATAATTCTGGTATCTAACTTACAGCACTGTATCGTATAAAAATTGAATATATTGCTTACAAATCAATTAGCATGTCTGGCATACACTAGGGCTCAAAATATGTTAACTATCATTATTGTTTTTATTATTATTGTCATCATAACAGGGAAGAGAGATAAGGACCCTTAGATTTTTTTTTTAACCCAACTTTTGGGTAAAATCCTATCCTTTTCCCGGTGACAACTGAAGCCTTGAGAAGGAAAGTGGCATGTCCATGGCCAAACACAAAGTAGGAGGTTGACTTAGAACAAAAACCTCATCTCTTGACTCTTAGAGCCTATGTGATCATTCCTATCAGCCAGCCTAGGAGATAAAATTGCTGAAAACTGCAGATGTTGCTCTTCAGTTTCTGATCAGCTATAGTCCACATGAATGTGAGCTCTCTTTACTATGTGCCAGGCGCTGTGCAAGGCACACAGTTCCACCCGGCCATCTTCTTAAACTTGGACTCCCTAAGAAAGATACAAAGCCCAGGAGAGACAGAAGTAGTTCAACAGGTTTCCACTATGTAATATATTCTAGCAGTGGTTTGCCAAATAGAATATGCAGAACTCCAGAGTTGAGAAGGAACGGTAGAGGTGGTAGGTAGGGGCTAAATTCTGCCTCCTCTTATACTCACGCTAACTTCAAACCAGAGCAACATCAGTTAGATCTGTTTTATATACTGATGTTTTATGTAAGTTGGGGAAAAAACAGTTTTAAAAATGTTGGCTTATAAGTTTTATTGCTAAAAATGTTTGAATCCAAAAACCCTGCCACATTCCCTGATAGGAATACAGAAATTCAGGAATGTTGCAGCTCCACTCAAGGCTTCGCAGCCTCTCAGGGTAGAGCCCAGGATTAAACCTATCTCTTTTGCTTCTGAGCTCCATGTGCCTTCCACTAGGACACCCTGCCTACATTAGCTCTGTCCCCTCCTCTCTGACATGTTATGGCTTGTGGCAGAATCCTCCTAGACCCAGGCTGCTGTCGCCACTGCCTCGCCCATGCCTGTCCAAGATTCTAACATTCTTTCTCTGTTTTTCTTTCCTTGAAAACAGATAGGGAGTTGGGAGTCGCTGTACAGGAATGTGCCTGTTCCCCATTATGGCTCTTCTGGGGCTGTAACCCGAGTGGGCTTGGGCCAGACCCCCACACATTTCTTTATCCACTCAGACTCAAGCCTTGCTCTCATTACAATCCACAGAAAAGGTCAATCATGATTCTGCTGAAGCTTCAGAACCAACCCAACAAAGCACAGAGTAATTTTTCTCAAGGCCCCACCGCCTGCCTCAATCCCCTATCCTTTTATCACTCCCTCAAATCCTCTGCCTCCTCATTTTCCCTCCCTCTCTCTCTCTCTTTCTCCCCTCACCCTCTCGCTTCTGATTGAGTTGAGGTCAGAGTCAAAGCTGGCCACAAGAGCAAATTGAAAACAGGCTGGGAAAAAAGCAGCAAAGAATTCCAAAATACAAGGGGCGGGAGTAGTGAGTTATTTAGCCCAGGTGGGGAGAAAGGTCCCCAGCTCAGGCCTCCATGCTCTTCTCAGGAAACGCCAAGGGGATGTGGAGGCCACTCTGGGCCTGGCCTCTCTCTAACCTGCGGATGCTCCTTGCTGTGGTGCCAAGGAGAAGCAGGGCTCTGTGTTTCCCACCTTTTCTTTACGTGGGCAAATGTAGAAATTCATTCAGAGACCTTGTCACTGACAAGATACATTTTTTGAGGGCCTCAGCTGCAGTAGATTTGTTTCTTCCAAAACACGTTATTTTAAATTTGAAGACCTGGTGTCTGATTCTCACGTTTATTGTAATGGCAGCATGAGGTAGAGGAAAGAGAGTGGGTTTGGGGGGCAGATGAGACCTGGTTTTAAAGCCAGCCTCCACCACTTAGAACTATACTATCTAGGGATGGATGATTAAACTCTCAGAGACGAATGCTGCTTCATCATCAGAGAATCAGGTAAGAAATAAATAATATATGCAGTATGCCTGCTACATGGATGGTGTACCAATGTGAGTGCCCCCCTCCATTCCTGCCACCACACCTCCATTAGGTCTCATCAGTTTGTCTGATGGCAAAATTTTTAGTGCTGAAGCTCAGCTGCTTTTAGATACATTATATAATACCTAAGTCCCAAGAACTTTCTTTTTTTTTTTTGCAAAAGGAAGTAATTTTTAAAAAGAAGGGAGGGAAGATGGACTGAAGGCAAGCAGAGAAAAGGAGAGTGGGAAACGAAATGTTTATTTCACTCTTATCGTATGGCATCACACTTTTACCTATATTGTCTTGATTAAACATTCTAAAACAACGCCACCTTGAGAGACTATGGACCCTGAGAAACAAACTGAGGGTTTTAGAGGGGAGGGGGGTGGGGGGATGGGTTAGCCCAGTGATGGGTACTAAGGAGGGCATGTATTGCATGGAGCACTGGGTGTTATACACAAACAATGAATCATGGAACATTACATCAAAAACTAATGATGTAATGTATGGTGACTAACATAACGTAACAAAATAAAATTAATAAAAAAAAAACCCATCTTGATTAATATTCAATTTAAATTGAATATTAAATTTAAAGACTTAGGTTAACCGTGCCTTTACAAATGAGGAAACAGGTTGAAGGAAGGCTAAGTGACTTACCTACTGGGATCCCATGCTTTTCCTACCGCACCTGGGCCCACAGACTGGGAGATGTTGTGTCAGCAGGATTTGTGTTCTGGTCATCTCTGTGTCGTCAGGACCCAGCATAAGGCTGGCTGTGCAGATACATGTGGCAGGCTATGAAACTGAACTTCAGTGTGATCCACCCCTATCTCCCCAACACCGGCACCGGACATGAGAACTCTCTTTTGGGAGAGCCAGGCTGCCTCCTATGTGACCTCTTTTAGGAGTGCATAGGACTCCCATGGAGAAGGGACTGCCAAAAAAAAAAAAAAAAAAAAAAAGAAGGCTCCCAAAAAGGCAATGGTGGTTTAGCGGACATCTACTGAGAACTCTTATGTGCCAAAAATTGTGTGAAGGCACTTCTGGCTCCTCCTCACGCCAGTCCTCAAGGGGACATCTGTTGGTTGGACCTGCTCTAAACCCATGCCTCCTTCTACTAAGAGCACCGGTTTTCCACCAGGGAACCAGCTCGCCCCCCATTTCAATCTATATGATTTTGCTGCAGGTAAGGCCTACTCCCTCCTTCAGAGATGGACATGTGGTTTGCAACCTGCTATTCCATGTCAGAGGCCAAGGAGAGATGAATGAGTGACTCAGGCCTGATCAATCAGACTAAATCCTGGGACAGCATCCAAGTCCTGGTGATGACATCATTGAAGCCTTGGATCGGTTGGGTCTGAAGCTAGATATACCCTTGGATATTTCACTTACATGAGTCAGTATTTTCCCTTTTCTGCCAAAGTACTTTCCATTTGTTTTCTGTTACTTACAACTAGGAGTCCTACCAGATACAAATCCTATGAAGCAGATTTTATGATTGCTATTTTATAAATGAAAAAAAAAATGCTCACAAGTCTCAAGCAGATTGCCTAAGGTCACACTCCATCTAAATAACAAGTCTGAAACTTCAAATCTATGGCTTTCAGACTCCAAAACCGGAGCCTTCCCATATCCCTAGGGCAAAGGATACAAAGATTCTATTATTCAACAAAAATCACTGAGAATTCCCAATTCCTGCTTTCTCTAGCCCTGTCTTCTGACCTCATTGCCTACACTGTCTTCCTCACCCACTCATTCCAGCGATGCTGGTATTCTTCCTCCTCCTCTAACATGCCATGGATGCTCCAACCACAGGGCCTTTGCACCCATCATTTCCCTGCCTGAAGAGCTCTTCACCATATTTTTGCAGGATCACTCCTTCTTGCCCAGATAGCTGCTTAAATGTCATGTCCTCAGAAAGGTCTTCTCCAGCTACTCAGTCTCATCTAATCATTCTCTATCCCTGTTTTCTACTTTATTTCTCTTCATAAAACTTATCAATCTTGCTCACATACTGATGAATTACTGTATTGTCTGTATCCCCCACTATGAGCTCCATGAGGAAAGGACTGTTCATTTACCACAGTGACTATGCACAGCAGATGCTCTGTAAATATTTGTCTAGGGAGTGAATGTATTTACTGGGTACCGTAACCTGAGGTGATGGCTGGGAACACAACATGAAGAAGAATGTCTTAGTTTGTGTTCCCTGGAAAGCAGAGACTAAGAGAATGGTTTGGGTACAGATGGTTTATTTGGGAGGTGATTCCAAGAAGCGGACATGGGAGAGAGGAAAGAATCAAGTAAGGAAAAGGAAACATCAATATAGAAATGCATCATGAAGTTTGCCACCATGAGTGATGGGCAATGGGAACTCTATTCTACAGGGACCTTCTAAGAAGTGAAAGAGATGTCTCCTAGAATTGTTTGGCTGAAAGCTAGGAGCTAGAGAACGTATTCCCTGATTCCTGAGGACCACTGGTTGAGAGCCTCCCCACGAGTAAAAACTTCCCCACACTTTTTTTTTTTTTCCAGCTGTGCATGCCTATGGGTGTAGGTAGCTCTTAGTCTTGTACAATGCCATGGGGCAGAAAGTGGAAGCTTGCTTTTAAAAGTCACTGGCAGTACAAGCTGAGCCTTGGTGCAGACAGTGCTTCTCACCACAGCTGCAGCTGCAGTAGCCCTGGGCCAAGAGGATACGGCATGGCCCCAGAGGTGTCTGCTACAAAGACCCAATCTCCGTCTTCGAGAAATCATAGGAAGAGCAACTGATGTGCCTTCCTCACTGAGGCCTAGGACAGCCCTGTTAACCCCACTGTTGAAACAGTTATTAAGCACCCACTAGGTTTCAAGGAAAAGACTACCCACTGTGGGATGCAGCACTGAGCCACCCTTTCCCTGTGGTGCTCATGACTTAGCGAGGCAGAACTGCGGTGGTTGCTTTTATGAGCGACCCATCAGAGAGTCCTGCAACTTATTATTAATACAGAATTTAATAATAATTAACCTCAGTATTAATATGCACTTGGCTAATAGAGCCTGCCCTCTTCTACAGTTGGATTAATCAGGGCCATACAAGCCCTCGTCATCCCCACCATCCTGAGGACAAATGATGCTAACGCATTTGGCTGGAGTGGGTATTGCTAACATGTGTGAGGAGAGCCAGTCTGGGGACCAGCCGGGCTGTGCAGGAGGAGCAAGGCGGAAGGACAGCCAAAGCCCCCTCGCCATCACTCTGAGGACCACGCTGTGTATTTACTGCCCTCGCAACACGCATCTAGGGAGGGTTTTCTTGTCTGCCTTTCCTTTTTTAACTTGCATTCCTAAATGTTACACTATGGTGAAGTGGAAAGAACCGAATGTACAAAATGTGCTTCTCATCAGAGTCTCAGTTCCTCTAACACTTGCAACTTTGTCTGGGCCGAGTGCTTCATTCAACGTCTCCCTCCTTGGGTAAAGAGGCAGGAAGCCTGTGTGCTGCTGGTGGGCCTGAAGAGCCCCTCGGACCACAGGTGTGACGGAACAGCCCACAGTCCGGTGAGCTGGGGCTACTATCCTCATTTTGTCCAGAAGAGAAGCTCAGAGAGTTGGGGCAAGTTGCCCAACCCCACAGCTACTACACAGTGAAGCTTGAACCCAGGTTGACCCAATTCCAGGGCCTGTGGGGTTTTTTCACCATAACACGTACTTCCTGATTGTTCGGTCTCTATGGGCCTCAGTCTCCTTGTCTTTTAAAGGAGGAGGTCAGTATCTACTCTGCAAGAGGGTCACGAGGAGTGAATTAAATTAAGTCCGTAAAAAAAAATATAAAAGTGCCTTATGATCTGCAAAGTGTGGTGTGCATTTAGGGATTGTTGTTGAGGTCAATCCACAGAGTGCCAGTCAAGAGGATGAAAATGTCACATGGCTGCTTCCATAGTTAGAAGGAGGAACAGGAGGCCTTCCTTTGGGAGGAACTGAGGTATGTGGGTGTTCAGCCCCAAGGACACAAAAATGGCATGATCAAGAAACTTTACAACCTGGAAACATACCCATCAGTGGCACAGAGGAATTCTGGTGTCACAGGAAGGAGAAAGGCATGGGGGGATGAGGGTGCTATAATGCAGGGGAATTTCGGGCTAGCATCCTGGGCCTGGAGCTTCCAGAACTCTTAGCTCTGGAGAGCCGGCTTCTCTTCCTTCAGTTCAGCTGAAGTCCTACACCTGCTCTGAGCCCTCACACCACCCTATCTAAAGCAGACCTATGCTACCTACTCTCAGTTACTCCTCATCATTGAACTCTTGATCTTCTTCTAAGCACCTATAGTTACCATGCTTATTTATTTACCTCCTTATTTTCATTTGATTACTAAAATGTTAGCTCCATGAGTTCAGAAGCTTTATCCATCTTGTTCCAACTTGTTCATAAGTTAACAACTTATGTTAACCGAAAACTTATGTTTTCGCTCATATCCGGTATCTTTCCAAAAGCTTTCCTTGGCCACCCTTCCATCTAGCAAGGGTCAGGTACCATAGGACGGGTTCCCACAATGCCCTCACTTCTCTCCAATGTGGTCCTTAGCCAACTGTCCTGCAATCACCTGTTTAGAGTCTCCCTCCCCCAGTGACCAAGAGGACTTATGGAAAGGGACCTGGCTTATCTTATTCATCATCTGAGTCCTGTGCCTGGGTGTGCAGAATGATCAAGTAGATGAGCTAGCATGGCTTCCTTCCCAGCTGGAAGAAGGCCCACTAGGGAAGGGATGTACTAGGGTTTCCCTGCACACCAACTTTTGAATGGTGTTGGGAAGGGCAATCCCAAGAGGCCAGTGGATCCTGTGTGAAAGAACACTGAATCCGGGGTCAAGGGGCACCCCTGTGTTCCTACAAGACTGTACAAATCTGTTCACATTTCTGCCAGAGCAAATGGCCATAATAGAAAGAGTGCATCAAACACTTACCCAGCCTTTACCTGATTTGCTCTTTAACTAATTCCAATGTCAAGACCCTCTTTATTGTCCTCTATATTTGCCTATCACTTTGCTTTCTCAGCCTGAGCCTCCCTGGGCTTCGTCTAGGTAGCAGATCCCCACACCCCAGGAAATTCCCCCCATTAGTGGTATTGCTTCTTGATCTCTGCCCAACCCTGGTGTTTCTGCCCAGCCAAGCCTTCCGCTGCATCACTTAGCATCCACACTGGCTGCCTGTGAATCCTTTGACTCTTCTCTCTTTCTGATGAAGATTATCACTCTCTTCTTACAACTCTCTCCTTTTGTAAAGCCCTTTAAAATTTACAATGCATGCCCCTACCTCCTTTGCCATCATATTTAGGCTTCACAAGTGCTCAGTGAGGTGGGCAAGATGGGATAGAAGTGAAAATTCCCTTTTTACAGAAAGGAAAACTGAAACTCAGGAAAGCAATGTGTCTACCAAAGAGGCCCTGGAGCTGGATCCCACGTTTCCTGACTTGTGATCCATGTGCTCTTGTCTCCTCATCCAGACCGTGAGCCCAGCTGTGACTAATACAGGCTTACAGCCCCGCCCTGAAGTACCTAATGAGGCAGTCACCCTTAGTGAGCCCTCCACACACTTCCTGACTTAGACAATTACATTTACTAAGACATCAGTATCAAATCCCTGTTGGGGAGGGAAGAGTAGCAGAAAAGGCCACACTGTGCTCCCGGGTTTTAAATCCTGGCTTTGCTAAATGACTCCTCTAAGCAAGTTACTTAATCTCTCTAATCCTCATTTTCTTCAACTGAAAAATGCATGTGAAAATGCCTACCTCAACAGAATCAAAAGAATCATACTGAGAGTTAATTTAGACAATGTATGCAAAGCACTTAGCACAGTGCCTGGCACATGGTGAACACTCAGTAAGTGGCAGCTTTATTGTTGTTATTACTTTTATTATGGAAAATGACAATTCGTAAAACATTTCACTTGAGGTAAGTGGAGAGAAGAAATTCGACAATCCAGGGAAAGTGAATTATCCTCCTGAATTTAGCACCTCTTACTCTGCCCAAACCAGAACTGCATAAACTATGTGCCCTGAGATTAAAATTTGCTGAATGCCCAAATCTCCCCTCCTTTTTCTAAACTTAAATGTCAAAGACTGTGGTTAGCAGATAGCTGGGATATCTTCCATAGATAAGGGAGCCTGTTTGTCTTTCTTCGTCTCTCCTGGGGTGATATACACACCAAGCTTCAAACCCAAATCTGACCAATATTCTCCAAAGGTAGCCTCTGGGGACCCCAATAAGGCACCAGGAATGAATGAGGTTCTAAGGCCATTCCATTCCCCAGCCAACTTCCCCCAAAACACACACTCTCTAACACACACAGCCACACACGTACACGTACACACACAAATGCACATCCCTCTCCTCATCCCATCCCTGTGCCCAGCCCTTATGGCAGGGAGACTCCAGGAAGGTAGAGAGAAGGCCAGCAAAGATGAGTCAGTTTTTCTAGTCGTGCAAGCAACACCATTCCACCAGGCTGAGGTGAATCACTGAGAAGAGGTGGACCTGGGAGGTGGCAGTGAGAAGTAGATTTCCAAATGAAAGAGAGAGACAGAGAGGGAGAGAAGGAAATAGTAAGGAATAGAGAAAGAGTCAGAAAAAGAACCAGAGCCAGGAAATACTCAGAGACAGAGAGCCTGAAGGAGGAATAGATAGCAAAAGAAAGGAACACAGAGAGAGAGACAGAGAGAGAGAGAGTCATACGCAGACGGAGAGACAAAAAGAGATCAAAACAGAGATAAAAGGAAACAGAAGAAGACCAAGAATAAGAGAAACAAGAAGGGAGGGAGGGATAGTACTATCCCAAAAGAGAAAGGGATAATACGAAGACAAAAAAAGAAACAGGAGGGAAAGAGGCAGAGAGGGACATAGAGAGCGAGACAGCTGGACACTGAGAACCACCCCTGCATGATGAGGAACAGAGGACAAGGCCTGACCATTGCGACGGCACCATCTTGGCTCTTCCAAGGGCTGGCTAATGCTCCTTCTTTTCATTCCATCTTCCATGGACTTACCTGGTCCCCTTCACTGAAGAGATGGACCCCAGGCCCAGAGGGTGAATGCTGCTCCCTTCCCTTTTAGCTTTGGACCAAAAACCAAGCCAGTCAAAGGTCCTATCACTCCATAACCTGGCTAGAAGAGGGCCTTGGGGTCCCACTGAAATCCCACAGGGAGAGGCGACTTTGTGGAGATGCCCAGAGGCCGGAAGGGCCTCCACAAGAGATGGTGGCCCTTGAGCATTTGACCAGGGCAACTTTAGTGATCCCACCTCTCCCAGGGGTAATGACCTGAGAGGTACAGAAGGGAGAGTGAGTAGGTAACAGCCATTTTCATCCAAATCCCCTCATCTATCCCTCCCACACACATACAGGACTTTTTTTCACTGTTAGAATGACTTCCTTGCTTCCCAATTTATATTAAAATTTTCCTTTAAATAGAGAAGGGGAAACAAGTTCTCTCTTCAACCCACAATGAAGGCTATAAAAGGGTTTTTAAGCTTGGAAAATTTGGCTGGTCAGTTTTTCCTACTGTTTAATACATGCCTTAGGTTACACTGAATGAGTAAACATGGTTTATAAGCTTCTAATTCATAACTAGCCCTGCAAGTTTACAGCATATATATATATATATATATGGTAAGTGTGTGTATAAATAGGGTATACACACATACACACATATATATAAATTATAGTATACATGTGTAGTATTCACATATATGGCATACATATATAAAATATGTGTATAAAGTATATAGATGCATACATACATACACATACACACACACAAGTAAATACTCACACATGTGAGAGTCTGTGTGTGTGTGTATAAGTAATCTCTCAAATTTGACATCTCATTAGGGGTTTACAAAACCATCTCTCTCATTTGATCCTCATAATAACCCCAGGGGGTAGGCAGGGTGAGATGTCATCCCCACTTTATAGGTAACCGGAGTTAAGGCAGAGGCTCAAGGGACCCACACATCTCCAAGGGGCCACACACAGCCCATGTTACAGCTCCCCTCCACAGTCACACAGACTGATTATTACATGAGCACAGGTCAGGCAATGACTATTCCTGGATCTTCAAGAACATAAAGCTAAGGAGAGCCTAAGGCATCATCTAATTTCAGGGCTTCATTTTACAGACTGGAAGACTAAAAGCTCAGCGGCTCACTCCTTGCCTAGATGGTGCCTCTGTGCAAATCAGGAAAAAAAAAAAGAAAAAAGAAAAGACATCCTTTCCTTAAACACTTCCCTTCTATGTATCTGAAAATTGTCCTAACACCCCAATTTATTAGAACAAGAAACTGATGATTAACACGTGACTATGATGTCTACAACTGGGATGATGAGTTTTTAGATGCAGTGTAAAGCCTGTGCAACTGTACAATGCATTCCTGGGAGGGAGCTCAACCAGGGTCAGGGCAGAGAGGAGGACAAGAGAGAGGTTAGGGAAGGTCAGATGAGAGAGGAACCAAATTGCTGAGGTCTAAGAATATAACTCATTTCACTTAAAGTATAACAGGAGAAAAAGAGTAACTAGTGTTTATTAAGCACTTAATTATGTCTGGAAGTTACAGCATCCCTTGAGTGGGACACATCTCTACCGCTGCCTTGCCTTCTCTCCTCCTCCTACACCTCATTTGAACATTCACAATCTGTTAGGTAATATACCTAGTATTTCATTTACTTCACCTCATTTCCGCTTCACAAGAATTCTAAGAACTATTTCCTCACATTTACACATGAAGATATCAAGACTAACAGAGGTGCAGCAACTTGCCCAGATTCATGCAGCAGACTGTGAGGCTGAGATTTGAGTTTTGTGAGGAAAGGGTAGAGGTCAGATTCCTCCACATTCTCTGAAGAGGGCTGAAAGGCTCTATCTACTCAATCAGTATGGACTCTTCTAGCACACCACACCCTACTTTGTATATAGGGCATTGAGATCCAGCAAGGGGGACTGATGTGCCAAAAGCCACACCGCATGAGGCACCAGCCAAGAAGGAAAGCATCTCTCTGACTGCTTGTTCTGTGTGTTTTACAGTGTCCCACAGTCAAATCATCCCTTTGCTCTCACTGAGGCTGTTGAACAGAGCCATGTGGACGATGGATTCATGGTCATCTATGCTCTGAGGCCACGATGGTGGCTCTGCCCCAGCTTGCCTCCTTGCTCCCATCTCTCCCTTACTAGCTTCCCAGTTTGGATGCAAACAGATATGGAGAGTCAACAGAAATTTAAAAAAAAAGGCAAGGCAAAACAAAATTAAAGCCAGGAATCTGCCATAACAGGCAAAGCAGTGTCTTTGGATACCAATGGAAATGGGTTTTCTGTCTTCAGAATCCTCTTGTATAAATGGGAATAAGTACTCCTACTTTAATGAAGTATTTTAAGGATTTAATGTGATGCAAAGTTTCTGGCCTGATGCTTGCCCATGATGCATTCAGAGCTTTGTTTTACAGACTGGAAAATAAGGAGAAGTGGTTATTGGCCAGGGTCACTCACACTGGACTAGAACTTTACAGTGTATATGGTAGTTCATATCCATCAACTCCTTACCATGGTCTATATGACCTAAGTGATCCAGGACCTCACTACTACTCACTGCAGCTAGAACCCGTGTGCCGGCCATACTTCAATGACTCAAAGTCACATCATCAGAGGTACTCCCTGATCACCTTAACTAAAGCGGCATCCCCCAACCTCTATCCCTATCCCATCTTTATTTTATTTCAAGCACATGTTACTCTTTGATATTATATTATATTGTATAACAGTTATTTTATCCTCATCCCTCCCCTCACCCCCTGCCACGGAAACATAAGCTCAATGATAGGAAGCATTTTGTTTTCTTTGATGCTGTATCTCAGCTTCTAAAACAGTTTTTGGTCATAGAAGGTGCTCAGTAAGTGTGTATTAAATGACTTAACTCATAATTCCTCACGAAACACCAAGAGGCTAACCAGGCTGGGATTCTGATTCCCATTTTACACATGAATAAACTGAGGCCCAGGGAGGTGAAGAAAGGTCTCCAAACTTCAGCCGCTAAGTGACAGAGGTGTGACAGGCACACTGAGTCATCAGACTGTAATCCAAATTTCTCTCAATCCCACCAAACTGTATTTCCTACTATCGCTCCCCTTCATTTCCAAGTATGTACTGGCGAGTGGCTGTTATTTGCGATTCCACTGCTGAAGTGAGAAGCCACAGGAGATGGAGGTGTTAGGAGTGATTTCCCCATGTGTTCTCCACCCAAACATAGGCCTTGCCAGGGTCATGCTGTGGACAAGCCAGAGCATGGGTCCTCAGGGGGAAGCAGGCATCACCCATGGTCCAGAGCAGCCACCAGCAGCCAAAAGGAGGAGGGGCTCGGTATCAAATTGGGAGAATGGAGGAAGAGGTAGGCAGGGATTGTGTAGTCATTTTCAAGGCTCCAGAGGGCCAGAAGGGAGAAGTCCAATTTCCCTTTCGGAGCAATTTCCACTCTGTGAAGAGGTGATGACTTTACTTCATTGCCCCGAGGTTTCCACTTGCCTCCTGGGGACAGCCAAGTCCTGCAGGGGAGGGAGGGCCTCACCAGCTCTTGGGTTCTCTGGAGAGGAAAGGCCTGGGCTGGGCCTTGGGTTGGGATCTGACTTCCTCTGTGACTCACCTGCCCCCTCTGGACATCAGCTCACTTACCTATTAAAAGAAATCTTGGGCCCAGAGGAACTCTGGGGATTGGTTTGGGGCGCTGGTGTTTAGAAAAACGTGGGCATGCTATAGGCCCATTCTGTGTTTGGTGCTCCACATACGTGATCTCCTTAATCCTTACAGACGTTGGCATTATCGTGCTCATTTTGTAGTTGGAGAAATAGCAGTGCAAGGTCAATGGTCGTGTCCAAAATCACACCAATAGGGAAACAGTGTTGGGATCAGAACCAAAAGCTGTCCAGGCTCTTAATATTTGTCCTCCTCAAATGCAGAGCTGGGGTATTGTGCTCAGACATCCTCAGAGGCAGAGTCAAGGCCCTTAGAAACCACTGAAGTAAATCTTCTATCTCTCAGACAGATAAACAGGCACGAAAGGAAAGTGCCTTGCCTGAGGTCACACAGCAGGATAAAAGCAGAGTCTAATTAGAACCAAGCCAGACTTCCCTACTGAACGAAAAAGCGAATGGACGTTCACTGGTGGTCTGCATTCCATCATTATTAGCCAGGCAGGAAGAAGGTGGGCAGCCTGTAGGCCGAAGGGCAGGAGTTCCTAGGACAACCGCCCTTCCAAGCCTCACCCTGCAGACCACAACATTCCCACAGCCTAGCACAGTGCCGGTGCCCGGTGGATATTCAAGAATTTCTGAATGAATGAATTCACAGACCAGAGTCACTCCTTTCACCTTTGGTTCACACTCATCTACTTGTCTGATACGTTCTTTCTGTCCTGCAAAGTCAATCTTCAGGACCCAGGTTAAGGCCCATGCCCACCCCCAATGCCTTCCCTGTCCACATTCCACTTTAATTCACAGGGACCTTACCAGCATTTTATTTTATTTTAATTTTTTTAAAGATTTTATTTATTTATTTGAGAGAGAGAGAATGAGAGAGACAGAGAGCACATGAGAGGGGGGAGGGGCAGAGGGAGAAGCAGACTCCCCGCCGAGCAGGGAGCCCGATGCGGGACTCGATCCCGGGACTCCAGGATCATGACCTGAGCCGAAGGCAGTCGCTTAACCAACTGAGCCACCCAGGCGCCCCAAGGACACTTATCTTTTTTTTTTTTTAAGATTTTTATTTATTTATTTGAGAGAGAGAATGAGAGAGAGCACATGAGAGGGGGGAGGGCCAGAGAGAGAAGCAGACTCCCCGCCGAGCAGGGAGCCCGATGCGGGACTCGATCCAGGGACTCCAGGATCATGACCTGAGCCGAAGGCAGTCGCCCAACCAACTGAGCCACCCAGGTGCCCACTTACCAGCATTTTAAACCCGGGCTTTTCTGAGCCTCCGTTTCCTCACCTACACAATAGGATGGGAGCAGAGTCCCCATGACATCGGGAGAGTTCCATGAGGCACACGTGACATACTCACTAACAGGTGGCAGTCACAGCCTTCATCACTTCACCTCGTCCTACCACCTACCAACATGTTCCACTCACCCTTCTAGAACCTCAATTTCCTTTCAGTATATCCATCAACAGGACCAGTCAGCTGCCTGTGAAGTAGGGGTGTGTCTGTATGCGTGTGCTAAACACCCCGCACAGGGAAGCCCTGATTCACGAAGGCGTCATTGACACCTTTGCCCTCATGTAGGGCACTTCATGGTTTACAGGGCACTTTTCTTTTCTTTTTTTCTTGTGATCCTTAGAGCAAAACTTCCATGCAAATGATGTTACTTTTACCTTATAGGTGAGGAAAGTTGAGGATCAGAAAGGGGAGTTGATCTGCCACAGTGATAAATGCGAGATGGGGGACTCTTGTAAGGGCTTAGGACCTGGACCCAGCTCTGCTAACCCCCTGTCAAGTGACCTTTCCTCAGCATCTCCATGCACAAGGTAAGGACATGACTGGAGCACACAGAAGGGAGTGCTTCCATGGAAGAAAGCACTGGGAAGATCAATAAAAGGCAGGGCGACAGCATGGGAAGGGCAATTTGGAAGACCTGCACAAGACGGTTTCAGAAGACCCCGGAGGCAGTGAGATTTGGGACTCAGCCTCTAGAGCACCATTTCCATCCCATACCCCTCCTCTACCTCTGAATTTTTAAACACATCCCCTGGTAAGCTGAATTTTTAAATAGTTCCCGTTTGGATATTAATATGAATTTTGACTTCTCCCTTTTATCTAGGGACAGAATCCGGATTATGATTAGAGGTCAATCGCTCAGAAAATGGCAAAGCCTGTATCATGAGCCAATGGATGTTTGGAAATGGTTGCTTTGGTGGGGGCCATGTGGGCCAGATATAGGGAAAATGTGCTGGAGGGCTTCTAAGAAAGGTTTCCTTTCTCTCTTAAGATGGAAACATGAAGGGAGAGTCCATTTTCTCTTTTGAATATATCTGAATATAATGCTTAGAAGCCTTGCAGCCATCTTGTGATCAGCACCAGGCAGCCATCTTGCTATGAGCCTGAGGGAGGGACCACAAACAAGGGTACCACAGAGAACCAGAGCTGGATCTCTGTTGTGCCACATTTGGATCCACCCTACCTCTGGACTTCTGGTAACACAAGATAATGCATTCCTTATTGTTTAAACGGATTTCAGTTGAAATTACTGTTCCGGGCAGCCAAAGGCCACCTGACTCCTCCTTGGGGCTCTTATGTGCAGCCCTGCTTTGTGACCCAGCGCAGGTCTCACCACTGGGTGTTATGACCTATTGAGTCAGGTAGTCAGAAGTTACTGGTCACAAACAATAATGTTAAAATATTTAAGAATGCTTGGCTTTTTAGATCATCTAGACCAATTGTTCTCAAACTTTATCATGCATCAGAATCACCTAATGGGAGGTTCTTGTTCAAACACGATTGCAGGACCCCACCCCCAGAGTTACTAATTCAGTAAGTCTATGGTGGGGCTTGGAAATTGAAATTTCTTTCAAGTTCCTAGATACTGCTGTTGCTGCTGGTCTGAGCACCACATTTTGAAAATAAGTGATTTAGATAATTTAATACTAATGTCTCTCACATTTGTTTGCACATAGGTATGATTTCTTGGACAGGAGAAAAAGGAAGTGAAACTACAGCTAGTCCTCTTGTACCTGGAAACATCTAGGGGAGTGTATCTTGCCTTGACTACATCCTTCATGGGTGTCATGTGGAAATGAAGGTTGAGATCTAAGGTTCCAGATGCCTATTACTTCAGACCCAGAAAGCCTAGGACGTAGGTTCAGTGATGGAGTGATAACACGGAATGAGATGCCTATCTTCATCTCCCAGCTAACACATCTATGAAATTAAAAAGTACTATAGCCATTACCCATGCTGTTATTGTCATCACTTAGACTTTATCAATTCCTTTCTCATCCATCATCTCATCTAATCTCCATAACAACACTGTGAGAAGGGAACAATCATTATGAATATAAATATGATGAGAAGGAAGAGGGAGAAGAAAAGGGGGAGGACCAGAAGGGGAGTGAAGATAACTCCCATTGTACAGATGTGGAAACTGAGGTTGAATGACTTGTCAAACAAGTAAATTCCTGAGCTAAGATTCAAACCTAGGTTTCTCCACCATTAAGTTCTGTATTCTTTCTAGTAAACTGTGATATTTTCAGTAAGTTGGCACAGGAGTTAACTATGGGTAAGAAACAGAAAGTTCAGGAATTCTAGGGCCATCTCACCTTCCAAAAGAAGGCTATCCTCTTGCTTCAGAAACAGTAGCAAAGCAGACTCAGCCTATTGGGATGGCATGGTGTGGAAAGAGCATGGTGATCTTGGGTGGGTTACTAAACTTCTCTGAGTATCAAGTTCATTGGCTTTAAAATTCAATGTCATAACACCTTCCTTGCAGGACTGTGAAGACTGGCAATATTATACAGAAAGATCGTGACAGTCTTTGGCCCAAAGTAGGCCCTAAATAATAGAAGGCTCTTATGATTTTGATAATGATGATTATTCAGGGATGTTCTAAGAATGAACATGTATGAGGCAGGGGGCAAGGAAGAGGCTCAGATCCATGACTAGCAGGTTCAGCTTGGGTAGACGTGGGCACTTCTTATTGAACCAGGCCTTGGATGCCAGCTTCTAAAGCTATAATTTGCTAAATCAACCAGTTCACGGGCCTTACTTCACAAATTATTACTTTGCTGTTTCAAAGGCCTCCCATAACTAGAACCAGCCCTCCACAAAGCAGGCAGAGTCAGAGCTGAGTTCTACGAGGAAAGCATTGTCTCAGGGGTTGTAGATGCCTGGAATGTATTTTTTGGCCAGTGCTGGTGGTTGGATTTTTAGCAAGGAGAGAAGGGACAAAATGTTTTGTTGTTGTTGTTGTTGTTGTTGTTTTTAAATCACATAGCTTAGATGCTTAGATTTGGACTGAAGTCTGTCTCACTCTAAAACTCTAACATTATGGGTACTGCCTCTGTTCCACTAACAGAATATTTCTCTCCTTTTTTTTAAAAGATTTTATTTATTTATTTGACAGAGAGAGAGAGAGACAGTGAGAGAGGGAACACAAGCAGGGGAAGTGGGAGAGGGAGAAGCAGGCTCCCTGCTGATCAGGGAGCCCGATGCGGGGCTCGATCCCAGGACTCTGGGATCATGACCTGAGCTAAAGGCAGCTGCTTAACCGACTGAGCCACCCAAGTGCCCCCGACAGAATATTTCTAACATGGGTTGGACACTTTGGTGAAGGTAAAAGAAAAGCCATTCTTGGTGGGAGAAAGGTTGAGGGTCCTATTTTTGAGTGGCTTCGGCAAGTGTCTGCATTCTCTACCAGAGTAGGAAAAAAAAAAGTCTTTTCAAAAAATTTTGTTCTAGTTTTACCTAGTAGGTGCTATGTGAAACATAACTGAGTTGACTGGAAGGCAAGTGAATTGCTGAAACACAGTGCTTTACTATTTGAGCCACAGATCTTAACCACCGTGGGTAAACATGTTTCCATGGGAAAATGTGGTCAGAGTTCCCTTCCGTGCTGAGGTGCCAGGAACACCTTTCCCTTGCAGCCTTTCACTGATTTCTGTGGGGCTTCATGGTGTAATGGAAAGAGCTCTATATTTAGAACAAGATGACATGAGTTCCAGTCCCAGTTTTCCCGCTCTATTAGTTGAATGACCCTTGGACTCTCAGTTTCTTTATCTGTCAAGCAGGCATGAAATCTCCTACTTCTCTGGGGTCTTTTGAGCTTAAAGGAAAAATAATGTTTGCAGAATCACTTTGAAAGCTGTAAAGCCCCTGTACAATTCTGAAGAGTTGTTAGTAACTCTCTGGTCTGTTAGGATGTGAGCCCCCCTACACACCGACACAACTTCGACATGAAAGTGGCCATTCACTTCTCAGGGCTTCATGGCCAAGGCCCCAGTCCTCTCTGCGGAGACGTACCTACTTCTGTCTCTATGCTGCCCGGGTATCTCTACTCTAAAGGCTTCAACTTCTAAAATTCATAAGCTCCAAAGTTAAAGAATGCTGAAAAGGAGCAATTATTGCAACACGTGTGGACAATATGTGGTGTAGATCATTGCTCTTGCCTGGGGCCCTGCTGACAGAGCATAGAGTAGAGGATGGAAGGTGTGGCATTGGAGGAAAGCCCCAGAGCATGGGGGCCAGTGACTTCCCAGCTCACGGGGGTGGGATTTTGTCACATTCTCTACCTTCACCCAGCCTGAGAACCAGAATATCACTGACAGCTTCTGCCTTCTAAGGCCACTGTAACATAGCAATAAAGTAAGCATCGGATTAAAACCTGTATCCAAAAGGTATTCATCTCACTTATACCACTGGTCCTTAGATGGAGTGACAACGTCAGCACAGAGCAGTAAGCACAGGAGACTGATTAAAACAAACCACTGCTGCATTCAACAGCAGGGACAGAAGGAAGTCCTGAGAACTCTCAATGTGGCAAGGGGGCCTTCTCGATCCTTTATCCTGCAGGTGCCAGCCCTAAGCAAAGCTCTTACTCTACTGTTTCCCTGCTGAAAGGTCTTCAATTATTCATGGGCCTCAGAAAAAGGTCAAAACTCGTCACAGTCGCCCTAAATGAGTCCCAGCCACCATTCCAGGTCCACTCTTTCCACCAACCATCCCTTCTGGATTCATCCCCAAATGGGTCCCCATTCCATACCCGTCCCGCCTTTGTGTTGGCTGTTCCCCCAACTTGGTAGACCAATTCTCCCCATCTCCTTGCCTGTTATCCGCAGTCTTATTAAAATCCTACTCGTTTCCAAGGCCCAGCTCAAATGTCATCTCTAGGAAGCCCCTCCTGATCCCAAACCCCTCCAGATTCCCCTCCATTCCTCCTTCTCTAATCCACAGAGACCTCTATTATTTGGTGCTAATTTTATTTACACAAAGGACAAGATATCAGAAGGCTCAAGTTTGTGCACAATGTTCTAGCATCTCCTACGTGCATGCCTGCCACATCACAGAAACCTCTCAAAGCATCTCTTTCCTTATCTCTAATCATAATATATATATATATATAAATCATATATAATCATAACCATAATACCTACTTCATGGAGGTGGTGTAAGCAGCAAAAGAGATGGAAGTAAATTTTAATTTTGGAAATAGGATAAATTTGTCATTGATTTTTTAGTATGCCTCCCTAAGCTGTTGCTTTGTTTTGTTTTTTTAACTTCAGTGAGGCCAGTCTACAGTCTTGAGGTCTTTTATTTTCTTTACATTTATCATGCCATGAATTCATAGGGAATAGGTTCCAGAAGTTCGGGCTCCTTTCCATTGGTTCTCACAAAGTGTGCTTCTCTGGGTGGGGCAGGCTGGCGCTTCAGCTGAACCCAAGTACCCTTCTCTTTGGCTTTCTTCTTTTTCTGATCATTTTCCTTCACACGCTTCAGGAAGCTATCTCGGCTCTTTGAGTGTTTAATATGCTCAATGCCTACATTAATTCTCTTGGCAAGAATCTTGCCTTTAACTTGTTTGTTTACAACAATGCCAACAGCATGCTGAGTAACATTGTAGACTCTTCCAGTTTTGCCATGGTAACATTTGTGGGACATTCCTTTTTGAACAGTGCCCACTTCCTTGATGTCCACAATATCACCTTTCTTGTAGATTCGTATGTATGTGGCCAAAGGAACAATTCCATGTTTTTTAAAAGGCCTAGAGTACATATAGTGGGTACCTCTCCTCTTTCCCTTTGTGTTGGTCATTTTGGCAAGTTACTGAAAGATGGCGGTTCTGGCCGAAAAGCCAATGAGGCCAGTCTAATCTCTGTATCCTAGGTGCTCAGATCCAATTCTGACCCAGCACAAGTTAGAAATATCTGATGAATGAAAAAATGCAGAAACAAAACAAAAAAAAGTACACACACACGCAAGAAAAACCTTGACTGAATCAAGTAAGAGTCAGGAAACAGGACAGAAGACTCCTTTCAACATGAGAATGACCCCTTTCCCATCAATTAAATTAGGGTTCTCTGATACTCCTTTTCATAACACCTAGTTGTTCTCTTCACATATCCTATCACAACATGAATTGTATCTCTACTTTGTTGGTCTAATTCATTTCAGCTGCATTTGACAAGTCCCCCAGTGATGGGGACCATTTCTCTTTTGTCCACTGAACTGCTAGCACCTAGAACAGCACTAAATATGTATCTGTTCAATGAAAGAATACACTGATATTTGTACTTATAAAAACAGAAAATAATATCCAGATGAAAGGTGAAGGCTTTCGTTCAATAACTATTAATGTAAGCAGAGACACCTTCCGTCTTGCCCCCATCCCATCCCCTAGTCTGGGTTACGAGGCCCATGCGTTGTTCCCATTGCCTCTTCCACTTTCCCTGACGGAAACACTTACACTATATTGCCTTTGTCCTTGCCTGCTTGCCTTCTAGACTGACATCTCCAAGACAGAACCACCTATCATTTGTCTTTAGATCCTCACCGCACAGCAGTGGGTGCTGAAACACAGTGATAGGACAAAACCACAGCTGTGAAGTTCTGTAATTCAAGGCCCCTCTGCTCGCCGATGCTCATATGCTGTTTCTTTTATTTGGCCTCTCTATTCGCCAAAATTTCTCCATGTTCACACAACGGTCGAACAAACAGAACTGAAACTTTGGTTTTATAACTTACGTTGGAAACCACATGTTCATTTGAGAGTTCTATCCTATTTCTGACAAGCGCGACTTTCCCTTCTGTCTAGGACCTACGGACATCATGCGAGATGGAGTGGCATGCATAACGTGGATGTGTGGTGGGGACACTAGGAACTGCAAACACACAGGGAAGCCCTGGGGGGTGAATAATGAGTTCTGATGGAATCTGCCTGCCCCTGAGTTTCCAAAGCCAGAAAACCCAGCAGGGTCTCTTGGAGAGAAGTTTTAAAGATGGCTCAGGGTTGGGACAAAGTGTCCCCTGCAAACGGAAGAAATCAGAGAACTTCCCCGAACATCGTGGAATCAGAAGAGCTGAGGCCGCTGCCACATGGGGGACAGGATACCAGTGGAGAGGCAGAAAATCAAATTTCAGGTCATAGGCACTGAGGGATAATGGTCATGACTGAAGCCAGAGAAGACGCGAGCCAGGGCAGCTGGGAATGAGAGAAGTATCACCTGTAAACACGAGGCACTCTCCTGTGTGATTTGCCACAGTGATCGCAACAACCCTCGGCGGGCTGCCACGGTTACACAGAGGATGCCACAGAGGATCAGGAGGCTGAGCAGTCCGCCCAAAGTCACAGGGCTCCTAAGACATCATGTCAGGATTGGGAACCAGACCGGTATGTTCCAAATGCATGACTAACCCTGTTCTAGGACAATGCCTCCTGTCTGACGCTTAAGCTGCCTCTGGCTGATGTGACCAGAAGGAGCCAGAGCTGTGTTCCGATCTTGGGTTATCTTCCGTGAAAAACAAAAACAAAAACAAAACAAAAAGGAAGGCAGGAAAGGAGGGAGGGAAGGAGGAAAGGGAAAGGTAAGAAGGAAAGGAGGGAGAGAAGAAGAGACAAAGACAGAAAGAGAAAGAAAGAGCGAAAGAGCGAGAGAGAGAGAGAAAAGGAATTCCGGCTCCGTGCCAGCCCCACTGAGACAGGCTATTCAGGGCTTCATATTGGAAACACTCTCTAGGTAATTCTTTTTTTTTTTTTTTTAGGATTTTATTTGTTTATTTGAGAAAGAGACAGAGATAGTGAGAGAGAGCAGGAGCAGGGCGGGGAGAGGGAGAAGCAGGACCCTGCTGAGCAGGGAGCCCAATGCAGGACTCGATCCCAGGACCCTGGGATCATGACCTGAGCCGAGGGCAGACGCTTAACCGACTGAGCCACCCGGGCGCCCCTCCAGGTGATTCTTATACCCCAGGGCAGACAACCACGGATCTGGAAGGGACTTCTGCTCTGGCTATGTTTGACTTGTGCTTTTAACATCCTTTCCAGCATCTGGGCTTTATGTCCCAAGTCTCTCTGCCTGCTGGTGCTCAGAGTGAAAGCTCTTCGTAGCAATCTAAGGAAAAGTACTAAAGACACATGCTTTATTAATTACAAAATACATACTTTTTTTTTTTTTTTGGTCTTTCGATATATCTGAAATTGAGATGTGTCCTACCAATGATGATGACATACAAACAGTTTCCATCAGCCAGGGCAGGTGGATGTCACTGTGTGTGCCTTGTGTGACCCTGGCCATCATTCCTGGATATAGACACAGCCCTTGGTGTTTCAGGACATAAACTACTTAAGAACTAATCGTGAAAGAAACGTGAGTTCTGACTCTTGTCTGACAGCCTTCACTGACAACTGCCTGTAAGATCAGGAAAAGCACCAGCATTAAAACTGGAAGGAAAATCCCAGAGATAATAAAGGAGCCTTCTTTGAAGAAATTCATTTAAAAAAAAAAAAAGAGGGCACCTGGGTGGCTCAGACGGTTAAGCGTCTGCCTTCGGCTCAGGTCATGATCCCAGACTCCTGGGATCGAGTCCCGCATCGGGCTCCCTGCTCCTTGGGAGCCTGCTTCTCCCTCTGCCTCTCTCTCTCTCTCTCTGTGTCTCTCATGAATGAATAAATAAAATCTTTAAAAAAATAAAAAATAAAAAAAATAAAAATAAATAAAAAATAAAAAAAAAAAAGAGTGACATACAATACACACTGCAACACGGAAGAACAGTGAAAGGAGCCCAGTCACTAAGGATCACATACAGTTAAGAGTTCATTAATCTGCAATGTCCAAAACAGGCCAATCCATGGAGACAGAAAGTAGATCAGTGGTTGTGTGGGACTGGGGAAAGGAGAGGAAGAAGGGAGTGGATGTGAACAGGTATGGGGTTTATTTGGGGGGTGCTGACAATGTCCTAAAAATTGATTGTGTTGATAGTTACAATTCTGTGAATGTACAAAAAAAAACTATTAAATTGTACATTTTTATATAATAGGGAAATAGTATGGCATGCAACTTATATCTCAATATTGCTGTTAAATAAATTAAAAAAAAACTATGGGGTGGGGTGGGGAAGAAATGCAGTATAACCAATCCTCTGACTGCCAAAGAGAACAGCAGTATATGGAAAAACCCAGACTTGCAATGACCTTGCATCAGAAAGTGATTCAGGAAAGTAAAAAGCTGAATGTAAAGAAATTTTATGAATATTTGAACATGTATTTTACTTTTATATCACAAAAGTGATATATTACAAAAATATAATCAAAATAAATGAGCTCTTTCAATAAGTCTAAAAATTTAATTGGTAGGAAAGCACTGAGTTATAGTTTAGTTGGCAGCATTTTCTTTCCTAATGGCACCTAAAATAAAATGACTCTTAAAATCAAGGACATGTCAATGTGATGAAGATACAGTATTTGAGTCTCAGCTACTGGGGGCCGGTTTCTCCAGTCAGTGACGAACTGTGAATTACTGGAAAGACCCTCCTCCATTCCCAAGCTCTCACATCTCTCAAGTGGATTTATGTGTAAGGATCCCCCTGGCTCTCAGATGTTCTAGCTGCAATTTAAATTTCTATTCATGTCTGGAGGAAAATTCAACAATCGTTCGATCCTGCACCAGATCACAGGCTTGAAACATAAGGGAAGAGAGGAAAGTATCACATCCACCTAAATTTAAATTTCCTTCTACTGAAAGGGAATATGCTGGAAGAGAAAGGTAAAATGACTTCTTGTACTTTTCCCTTGATTATCTGCAGAGTTTCATTTCTTAATCCTCTCTGAATCCCAGATCCCCAGAGATCTGACAGTGAATGGAATAACACATTAAGAGGGGAAACTCTGGGCCTGTGGTCAAAATGTGCTCATTGCGGCAGCCAATTGCTTGGGCGGCAGCTTTGGCCCCTGGATGAGTTCTTGGCGTGTAACTGTCCAGCCTGTAGGTGGCTTCCTGATGATCTGTGCGCAGGGCAGCCGCCAGGACACCTACAGCACTAACCCCGGTGGGAGCTCACATGCAGACAGGACTTTCAAAAAGAGAAACATGATGGAA
This sequence comes from Leptonychotes weddellii, assembly GCF_054177405.1. Taxonomy (NCBI): domain Eukaryota; kingdom Metazoa; phylum Chordata; class Mammalia; order Carnivora; family Phocidae; genus Leptonychotes; species Leptonychotes weddellii. The sequence continues at coordinate 64,660,541 of NC_138382.1, forward strand.
GAGGAGAAAGGCTTATAAGTGCCATCAGAGAGAATCGTTTTTAGTAGGTTCGAGAATTCCTTTGGTTACCAGACTGCACACTTGAGATTATTTTTGTTTAAAATGCAAAGGCCCCTGTTTATTTCAGCAGTCTTCAAAATAAGTGAGAAACCGGAAAGGCCTAAATGCCCAACACTGGCGAAATGGTAGATAAAATCTGGGCTATCCATATTATCAAACTGTATACGGACACTAAAATGTTTGCAAGTAGTTTGCAAAACTTTTTTTTTTTTTTTGAGGAAAGGTTTGGATTCCACCATCGAATAAAAAAAAAAAGTAGAAAAAAATGTAAAATACATTATGTTTTCCACTATATAAAGAATATGCATTGACTGGGAAGGAAATATACCAAAATTCTGATCATCTCAGACCTGTTTGGTTCTAAGAGCTTTGTTACTATTCTGCATTCCCATTCTATAATGAATGTGCAACACCATATTCTTTGTTTGGTTTGTTTTTATTTTTATTTATTTATTTATTTTTTAAAGATTTTATTTATTTATTTGAGAGAGAGAGAATGAGAGACAGAGAGCACGAGAGGGAGGAAGGTCAGAGGGAGAAGCAGACTCCCTGCCGAGCAGGGAGCCCGATGCGGGACTCGATCCCGGGACTCCAGGATCATGACCTGAGCCGAAGGCAGTCGCTTAACCAACTGAGCCACCCAGGCGCCCCTGTTTGGTTTGTTTTTAAGTAGGCTCCATGCCCAGCATGGAGCCCAATGTGGGGCTTGAACTCATGACCCTGAGATGAAGACCTGAGCTGAGATCAAGAGTTGGATGCTTGGGGCACCTGGGTGGCTCAGTCAGCTGAGCGTCAGACTCTTGGTTTTCGCTCAGGTCGTGATCTCAGGGTTGTGGGGTCAAGCCCTGCATATTCAATCTGGAGTCTGCTTGATATTCTTTCCCTCTCCGTCTGCTCCTCCCCCTTGTATGCATGCAGATGTGCATTCTCTTTTGTCTCTCTCAAAATAAATAAATATAATTTTTAAAAAAGATGGGCACCTGGGTGGCACAATCAGTTGAGCCTCTGACTCTTGGTTTTGGCTCAGGTTGTGATCTCAGGGTCGTGGGATTGAGGCCCCTGTCAGGCTCCTTGCTCAGTGTGGAACTTGCTTAAGTTTCTATCTCCCTCTCTCTCTGCCCCTCTCCCTACTCACTCACTCTCTCTCTCGCTCTCAAATAAATAAATCTTAAAAAAAAAAAAGTTGGACCCTTAAAAAAATTAAATCCATTTATTATAGATAATTTAAGGAAGTGAGGAATGAGGAAGATATAAACCTGCCAGATTTATATATTCTGGTACATACTCTTACAGTTGCTGTTGCTTGAATCAAGACACAACACGCATGCATGCACGCACGTGAAAGTATGAACCACTATGAAGTTTACCCAGCCTATAACTCTACTTTCTGAGAACTGGCCCCAACACACACAGTACTGAGCGTTTCAGCCATGGTTTTCCCAGGTAACCCTACATCTTTAATCATAGCTGACTGAATCAAGAGTAAAGACTTAACCCAAGGTGGCCCAATCATATTTTTTGTCCAGGAACTTAAAGCTAGCAAGACCAAGGTACTGGGAAGACAGGTGGCTGGCTGAGACACTGAACCAGGCAGTAACTCTACACCATGAGGAGAGGCAACAGATGATGGGCTTCTGGAAGACTAAGAGAACAGCACCTGTGATTCCCAGTAACTCCCAGTTCCTAGGTCTTTTTGAATTACAAGACTCCCCTTTCAATTCTCAGTAAAGACATCCACACCCCTGTAGCCAAAAGTGCCTTAAGATATACCATAGAATAATTTGAAACTGGCTTTCTTCAGTGGTAATATTCAGATGATTTCCTTTGTAGTTAACATTGGCCTGAACATCCTCACATGTAAATATTTTATGAGCATTTTTTCCCAGAATAAGTTGTCTTCTAATACATATTGATAATTTGCCTTTAAGGAAGTATTATTAATTTACATCATAATCACCAAACTATAATAAAGTCTAATAAACTTTAAATAATTTTTAATGAAATAAAAAGGTGACAGAAACTTTTAGTGGTTTATAAGGTCCTCTAAGATCCATTGTTCATAAGAGGGCCTAATAAATCCTGTCACTTCAATTGAATAAACTGTCTTCAAATCAGAACAATTCAAGTTGATATGTTTATTATTTATGGTCAAAGATCACTGGAAGGGTGTTTCAAAAAAAATGTTAAGTTCAATGTGAACTTTAAAAATAACTTAGAAAAATCTGAACAAAGTCAAGTTATAGATTCTTGGAAAAAGAGAGAACATTTTGGTGTTATTAAAGAGCATTATCAGTCCTGTTCATCAAAGTGTCACTTTAAGAATATTATTTTTGGAATAACCTTGATGTTTCATCTTTTGAATCATCCAGTCCCCCCAAAGAGTCCTACAGTATCTGTATTGGAGAGCAATATAGCTTTTTTGGAACTATTTTAAACTGAATATTAGCTCTACTAAATACGCATCCTAAGGACCATCTGGCAAGTTTTTTAATGAAAAGGAAAGCTTTAAAGAAAATGAGGGGAGTTCTTCATACTCATGGGTTTCAGGATTATAGCATAAAGGGAGACTAATAAATACTCTCCTCTGTTGATTATGACATAGTTTTGAAACAGACTGTCCCTAAGAAAAAGAAGCTTAAGTGAATTCAGGAGGGTTATTATCTCTTCAAGATCCTGATCTCAATTCTTTTGGATATATACTCAGACATGGAATGAATGGATAATATGGTAGTTGAATTTTTAAGTTTTTGAGGAACCTCTGTACTGTCTCAAAGTGGCTGCACCATTTTACATTCCCATCCACAGGGCACAAGGCTTCCTATTTCTCCACATTCCCACCAACACTCGTTTCTTTTGTTCTTTTGATAAAAGCCATCCTAACAGGTGTGAGGTGATGACTCACTGTGGTTTTGATTGATAATAGCCAAGATGTGGAAATAACCAAATGTCCATCACTGGATGAAAAGATAAGGGAATTGTGGAATATACAAATAATGGAGTAGTAGTCTTTAAAAAGAAGGAAATTCTGACATATGTGACAACATGAATGGACCATGAGGACATTATGCTGAAATAAGCCAGTCACAGAAGGAAAATACTACATGATTCCACCTATATGAGATATCAAAAATAGTCAAATACAGAATCAGAGAGTAAAAGGATGGTTTTGAGGGGCTCTGGGAGGGGATAACGGGGAGTTGCTAATCAATGGGCATAATGTTTCAATTTTGCAAGGAATAAGTTATAGAGATCTGATGTACATTGTACCTATAGTTAATAATACTGCATTGAACATTTAAAAATTCCCTAAGAGAGCAGAACTCACGTTAAATGTTCTTACCACAATTAAATATCTTTAAAAAAAAAAAAAGCTTAAAACTGCTTAAAAGTCAGAAGTCTGGCAAGGTAGAATAATGCAGTGCTATGCCATATACTATTTGCTTAGTTGAACCAGTGCTCCCTTTTAAATCATGTTCCCTTAAGACAATAGTCTTTATTTTCCTCATCCCCTTCTCCAGTGGCCTCTCTTGAAAAATCATCCTCATCCACAGATGGTCAACATTATGATGGAATTTTGTTTTCCTCTCATGTGAATTTGGAGCTGATAGAAGCTTCTCAGCTCCTTGCTGGGACCTGCTGACAAACCCGCTGGCCCCAGAACTCTCTGTGACGTCAGGATGATGCTTCTGAGGTTCCTGTTGGTACCTTCTGCTGAGCCACGGGACCCAGCTGGACAGGCAGTGATGAGGACTTAGAGTTCACACTTTGTCACTGCCCCCACAAAGCCAATGTGACCTGGAGTGGCTGACTGAATCCCTATCTTTTCCCCATTAAAACATGACAGAGTCTAGTTTTCACAGAAAGAATGGGGAATGGGTTAACAATTTCAAATTCCCATTGGAAGCACTTGGGAAGGAACTGCCAAACAAGACCTCTTTTGTAAACTAAGGGGGTTGCGCTCAGAACTCTCCAACGGCACTTCCCGGCTGACATTCTAGTATTCAATGATGAATCAACCCCGAAACTTGCATTGAGGTGGTCATACTAAGGAGAATACAGCGTCTGGGGAGAAGTGAGATAGCTGCATAAAAAACGGGGTATTCCCCAGACAGGAGGAGGAGACAGGAGACAACCTAGTAGCCCTCCACGGGTAATCAAGTGACTCACCTATGACAGCACCTCTCCCTCCCTCCAAAAATAGGTTTATCATCAAGAACTGCCACTCACAAAAAACACAGGTATCTTAGGACAGTGGTAGGCTTTCTCTGAAATGGTCACCTCCACCCCGTTTTTATGGGCAATTTGCTACACTTGCACATGCCAGAATACAAGGAAAGGGTGACTTGGGCTCCTCTATTTACACAGATTTGAAGTGCCTTGGACCACTCTATCACATACCTGGCAGTCACACATTTTGGTTCCTCAGTTGTTTGGTTGATCCATTTTTAGGGGTATCAGAAGTTTACACTGGAACACAGTACAGATACAAAGACCTTATACTTTTGACATGAAAGGTCACCCTTTGGATTAGGTGCTAGGGGCCAGGCCTCCAGACCACAGGAGCAAACACAACAGCAATTTTCCAGGAGCCAAATCAGTGGGAAACGTGGCAAAGAAGATGAAGCCGAGAGCTATTTTTGTGGCTGTCTTAAGGACATAAAAAGTCACAAATCATAAAAAGGTCTCAGAGGGATTTCCCCCATCTTTCTTCCCAGCTGCAGAAACAAATTTCCCTAGCTTGTTTTGGAATCTGAGCCAGAAGACCCTTAGTGAGAATGCCAAGGGCCTGCTCCTAGCCCAGCTACCTGCTCCCTGGATGCCTGAGCAAACGTGGATGGGCCCTGCTCCTTTGCAGCCTCTGGGACAGTTCCTTCCTGCTTCCCAGTGATGTTCTTGGACTGCACTAGTAGCTCCTGGCCCAGAGTTAGGCCAGGCTCTCAGATGTGCCAACTCACAGCTAGGGATGCCAGACCTGGCATGGGGGGCCGCCTGCCTGGGGCCATGGGCTATCCTCAAGAAAACAGAGAGCTTGAGAAGGCCTAAGGTTTTGGCCCCAAGCTGTGGTCTGATGCCAGTGGGTTTCTGTACCTATTACACATGGTGTTGTGGAAGTACCCTAAAGATCTATATAGAAAGCACTGCTCGCACAATTGGAGAAAGAATTGCAGACTAGAATCTTCATATGCATCCCACCGTTCTACACTCAGTGCCTAATTTGGGATATCCCAATTCCTTCTCATTATCTGAAATCATTCATTTTTCAAACACTTCAAAGCAATAGACTCCACCTTTCCAAAAAATCTTACCCATACATCCTATATGAACCCCAGTGAGAGTGGGGCCATCAGATTATAGCCAACACCTCCCCCATCCCATCAGCTAGCCCACTCCACAGCTTGTGGTCCCCTGAGGTCTAGCCACAGATCCCTTAAGCTCTGAGAAACATATTTGAAAACCATGGTTTAAGGATTTTTATAAACAACTTAAATCTTTCTAAAATCCAATTTCAAAATTGCCAATTTTTAGCAGGGGAAAAAAATTAAGTTAATTTGCGTGTAGTCAAGTGTCAGAATGCATTCAACAAACATTTTCAGAGTATAGGGCGCAGGCCAGGCACTGTGCCAGGCAGTGGAGATGAAGAGATAAATAAGACACAGTTCTAATACTGAATTGTTGCTGAGTGGCATTAGGGAAGCTCCTTGCATCTCTTGTTTTATGTCCTTGTGAAGTAAATGTGCTAACAATGTGAGTGCTGATGATTACTGTCATCTGGAGTCTCTTCAGCTGCCACTATAAGCCGCTGAGTTCCAGAGTGGGATATCAGACTGAAGGCCTAGATTCAACTTCTGGTCTCCTGGCTTCCAAAAGAGCAGTGTTTCAGACTCCCTGACTGCCTAGTATGGGAGAGGTCAGCAAGGAGATACTGATGAAAATGACTTAGGAATAGCAGGGATAGTGGTGATGTCCGGTTGCCCAAAGGTGAAGTGCTGAAGATAGTCTATCTTAAATGATGGTGTGAAAGGACTCCATGGAAACTGGGTGCCAGAGCCTAGCAGAAATGACGCCGCCAAACCAAATGTATCTGTGTAAGAGACAATGAGTTCCCAATACAGATCACATTCCTTTTTACTCTCCAAATGCCTTAAAATTTGCAAAGTATTTTCACTGGTAGTATCACATTTGATCCTCCTAGCAAGGATTTAGGTGCATAGAAGGGACACTGTCCCCATTTCAGCCATGTATAAACTAAGTCTCAGAGATAGAAAAAGACTTCCCAAGGTCAGACAACTGAAAAGTAGCAGATGCTGGACATCTCAACAAATCAGCAGTCTCCACACTTTCTGTTCAAGTTGAATAAGGCACTAAGTGAGAAATCGGCGTGCGTCTAAACTTTGGCCTGGGAGTGTGAAGATGGGAGTGACTTTGAGAGAATTAAAGAAGAAAGGGATTGGCATTTATTGAGTATAACCATCATATCCTATTACTGCCAGGACCTTTATAGTAGAATAGGGAAGGCAGGCACATCAAGAGGTAACAGTATCTAGTGTAATGAATCCTAGACCAGAGAAATGTACAGGAGCTAGTTTAATTGCAGCAACCAGGTGACAGGTGTGTTTTATTCCCAACTCACTGAAGACACTGAGACTCAGAGAGGCTAAGGAACCAGGCCCCAGGTCATGCAGCCCAGTACCTGGGAGAAGAAGGAGTTGAACTCCAGTCATTCTGACTCCAAAGCCCTTGCTCTTTGGATTTCACCTAGCTGCCCTTAGCTTTAATGAAAGCATCTGCAGGCATGCTGGCTGGAGGGGGTAGGGATAATATTATTTCATTTATGTTTTATTTATGTGGAGCCGTGATATTTATCTAGAAGCTTTCATCTGAGAGAGGTGAAGTGTTTAATAAACACATTCCTTTATTGCCTCTCTCCCCTTCTACTCCTCCACCCGAGTCCTTGGAACCAAGAGGTTGCCAGGGATGGCCAAGGTCACAAGCATGGACAGGTGTATGTGTGATGGTGGCTCCCCAAGTGGGGACACAGCTGTGTTTGGTGATGACAGTGATAATCTCTTACTTTGTATATCTCTGTTGTTTACTAACCTCTTTCATGTCCAACTTTGACTTGATCCCCACCTCAGTCATGTGAAATAAGCAGAGCAAGCAATTTACAGAGGAGGAAACAGGCCCAGAGACATAAATTAATTTGCCTGAAGACACACAGTCTGTCATGAGAGGAGTGTAGACAGAAACCTGGTGTTGTATAATGGCTAAGAGGCTGAGCTTTGCAAGCAGGCAGACCTACCTAGAGTTCTGCACCTACAATGTGTCTTCAGAGCTGTATGCCTGCAATGGTGGACGACATCTCTCTAATGTTGTTTCTTGATTTGTGAAGTGGACACACTAATCACTCCTACATCAGTAAGCTGTGAAGAATCCACATGGGGATGACATATCAAGTGTAAAGAACTTATCGTAGTGCCTGGCATGTAGGGAGCTCTCAATTAACAGCAGCTTGAATGAAGACCCCAACCAAGAACTCCTCCCACTATAACCACTGTCTGGAAGGAAGGAGCGGGGCTTACATACACCAGAAGAGGTCTGTCTGGAGGCAGGTCAAGGTGCAGGGCTTACCTCCAGCTACCACCCAAGCTGAGGTTCCCAACCCCCATTCGCTCCCCCTCAGGCATCAGCCCCTGTGTGGGGTGCTTCTCAGGCATGTACTCCCCAGCTCACCCCCAAAGTGGCCCTGCCCACCTGTCTTCAGTCCTCCCCAGCTGGCAGCCCCACTTTGCCTGGGAGAAGAGCAGCAAACCTGCGTCCTCAGGTGCTCTCCTCCTAGCTCCCCCACCAGGAGATACAGCCAAAGAAAACCAAAGCACTCTGTTTGTTTTCTAAGCCCGAGCCAGGAGCGATTCCCGTAAGGCACGCCTGGCTTAATGGGGCTGTGTCTGGGCCTTGCCTCTAAGCCAGGCTCTGGCAGAGTTAGAAGGCGGCCCTCCTGCCTGGCCCCACCAGGCAGTGGCATTTGCTTAAGGTGATTCAAAGTCCAGGCCGAGGGCACGGAGATGGAGAGAGGCGTGGTTCTGCTTCTGTCTGCGATGACTGACCATGTGACTCCGGACATGCCCCCTCCTCTGCTCTAGACCTCAGTTTCCCCACCTGTACCAAACGTTGCTTCTTCTAAATCAGGAATTCTCCACCCTGGCTGCTTAAAAGAATCACCTGGGGAGCTTTTGAAAAATGAATGCCTGAGCCTCTCCCCCCCTAGATTCTCATCAAATTGGTCTGATACGGGGTCTGGGCAACAGTTTTCAGAAGCTCAATAGGTGAATCCAGTAGGCACCCAAGGTTTAGATCCATGGCCCTAAGGGAATTCTGAGAGCCCTGTGAACTCTGCCATTCAACCGTTCTATGAAAGAGTTGAAGGAGTACACGCAGAGAATTCTAGGAGAAATCCTGATGGTTCTTTGTCTTTAAACCTCCGTCTAATCAAACTGCCTCATTGGACAGATGTGCAAAATGAGGCCCAAAGAGAATGGATCAGTCTAAAGCCATCTAGTGAGTCACTGGTAGCCCAGTCTAAACCTGGGTCTCCTGAGTCACATTACAAATACCACAATAAAGATAATAAAAGGATTCAAAGGAGGGAGGAGAAGAAGCTGAAAGTAAAGAAAGGAAAGGCAGAGGAGGGCAAATTTTAAAAGGAAGAGAAGGGCATAAAAGAATAGGCAAGGGAGGAGAAGGCGGGTGTGTAGAAGAGGCAGAAAGAGAAATAAAAGCCACAGCAGGGGCACGAGCCACTCGGAGAGTTCCCAGTGAGTCAGGGCAGCTCTGAGCCACACTTGGCGGTACAGCGCGTATTCGGCAAATGCAACCAGGGCAAGAGCTCCGATCCCAGCTGGGGCCCCAGGCCCAGGCTGGAGCCTGCGTGGGGGCGGTCTGACTCACAGCTGCTGCTTCCTCACCCTGCTTCCAGCCTCTTGCTCAATCCAGGCAGCAGGCGGGACGGATGCTCTTTTGCAAGGTGATCCCAGCAGAGAGGGCCTTGAACCTTTAGGAAAGAATTCTGGCTCAGGGTAGGGAACAGATGGGACAGGGAGACCCTGGGCCACTCCCTAAGAGGCCTACCTTTTTCTGCCTCCAGGCCCTTATCTCATGCCCACTTCCACTGGAGTGCCCTTTCCTGCAGACCTGCTACCTAACATGGTATTCAAGACCTCCCACAACTGGTCCTGTGATAGGTTTACTCACATTCTCCTCCATGCTTTTTACTCTACCTGAAAGGCCAGTTATTTCCCTAAACATGAATAGAAGTGTCTTATCTCCATCCCTTCGATTATCATGTGCTCACTCTCCCATCCTATTGAATCCATAGGCATCCTTCACACTCCAAACTTATAAAAATCTCACGTGAAATACTCCATCTTAATTTCACTCCTTCCAAATGGCCTTCTCAAGATCTCCACGGTCAGAATCACTCCCTTCCTCCTCTGCATTTCCACATCAAGTGTCCTGTCCCTCTTCTGCAATACCTACCACCCGGGACCATTGGATCAGACCACAGAATTGAAAGCTCCTAGGTGACCATATTATGTCCCTGTGATGTCTCTGGACAGTGGCACTGGACAGACCTAGGTGTCAGTGGACTTGGACAGACACCTGCTTTATGTGCGCTTTGAGTCATAGCACCCTCATCTACAAGACAGGGGTGTCAATTCTTACCTCCTAGGGTAGTTGTGGCCATCACCAGCAGCAGTGTGGGTGAGGAGGAGATCAGGAGAGGAGAAAAAAGAGAAAGTAAGAATGAACCCTAAGAGTAAGGATGCTGTCAGGAAACAGGCTGGTAGATCTGAAGAAACATTTGACTCAGCATTGCATGCCCTCCTCCTAACAGCACTGTGAGATAGGCAGGGGTTCCTGTCCCTGAAAATGGAGCAAGACTCTACCTAATGTCAGAAAGCTTGGGCCAAGGCCAGATTAGAACCTGGACACTCCTGATGTCTGAGATGCCTAGTCTTCCTCTGTGGCTCTGCTGCCTCTCAGGAAGACAAGCAGGCTTGGCCCCACTGTCAGCAGATGTCAGCCTTTGGGCATAATGGGACCTCACTGAGAGCCTAAAGGAGGCAAAACACACTCAGGGAAACCCTGCCCGCCCCTGCCTTCACAGGAAGCCAGGATGTCCAGTGGGGAGAGGAGAAGGGGCATTCCAAGGGCCTGCAGAACCTTTGGGAAAACATTTATTTGGTTTCATCATCCCAAGTCAATTCTCAATCATGGTGACTCTCAAACATTAATAGACATGGAATCACTTGGGGGAGGGGGGGAGCATGTAAAAAATAAAGATTCCCAGAAATTCTGATTCAGTAGCTTTGGAGTCAACCCTATAATTTGCATTATTAACATGTTCTCCCTGGTGATTCTGATAGAAATGGACCACACATTGCAAAACACTTTAACCCATGCTCCGACCTAAACCATCTCCTCTCCTCCCAGCCTAGCCTGCCCCCCACTCAGAATTATCTTTTACTGAGAACATTGATTAAATCGATATGTATACTCCGTTCCCTTTCTTCTGCCATCACCTATCATTTTCCCCCATCCCGTTTCGTCTGGGCCTGGACTGGAGGAGAAGAATATGATGGGGCAACAGCACCCCTCCGCCTCAGTAAGGCCAGACCCAACCCCCAGGCTTCAGGTCCTGGAAGCCCCACATCTTGACTCTTTTTTTTTTTTTAAAGATTTTATTTATTTATTTGAGAGAGAGAATGAGAGAGAGCACATGAGAGGGGGGAGGGTCAGAGGGAGAAGCAGGCTCCTCGCCGAGCAGGGAGCCCGATGCGGGACTCAATCCCGGGACTCCAGGATCATGACCTGAGCCGAAGGCAGTCGCTTAACCAACTGAGCCACCCAGGCGCCCCGTGGGACTTATTTCTATCAGTTACTATAGTTCCCTTCCTCCAGAATCACTTCTTCTTCTATACACCTTTCCTCTTGGGGGACTGGCCCCAAGCTCCACATAGTCCGTGATCCTGGCTCAACCTTCAAAGTCTATATCCACTCTTCCCATTCAGTCTTCTGCTCCAGCAACCCTCCACCAAAACACACACACACACACA